>NC_053423.1:14047735-14205235 GCF_016859285.1 Xiphias gladius | reverse complement strand
AATACCTCGTATTCAGTAAAATTAGCAATTGAACTCTTCACTTTCACATTTGTTTGGAGACTCAAAGTCTGTATTTTGTGTGTGCAGAGAAAAAATGCTTTAAATGATGAGTGTGGTCAAAGTTTTGGAATTTTTTTATTAATTGCACAAAATCCAAGCTAATTAGATTTGTGTACATGCAGATCACTTTTGTGTACTATTGAATTCCAGCTTATAAATTGCCAAGCTAATCACAGTCGTATGATTTTGTTTACAGAGTGTTTGACTGTAAACAACCTGGGCGTGCGCAGACAGTTATTTGTTCAGTTTTCTCACACCGTCTGTCCAAATGCAACGCTTTGACAATGTATGTGCAATCATCTCTCAATTTCTCACATATTGAGCTTACACCCATGTCGTGGCAGGAAATTGACACGTTTCGACACTACACTGTTCTCTGATTCAAGTGTAATCGGAGCTCTGCACCTTTCAGTGGCTGCGCCAAATGCATTGTGGGTGTTCGCCAGACATGATCCTATTTTCCCTTACTTCAATCCTGTCCGCGACAAATTGACAAATAATACCAGGATATCACATTGCTTCTATCACTACTCCTTAACATTTATAGTGGAACTCATGCTCTCACACAGCAGCACTAATCGATTGAGGCCACTTGCTGGTTCATGTGACCCCTGACAAGTCTAGAACTTTTATGGTTTGTGTATGTGCGTACATGTGTCTACATGTCAAGCGTGTGTGAGAATGAATGTCCACGCCCAGGTCTGTGTGTGTGTATATGCATTTTTGTTACCTCATTGGGACCTTTTCCGGTATGAACCCCGACCTTGTCGGGACCGGTAGTCCTCGTAGGGACCAAAGACAGGTCCTAATGAGGCAAAACATCATTTCTGAGGTCCCAGTTAAAGTATGGGTTTGGGTTAGGCTGTCCAATGAAATGTCCTAACAAAGATAGCAGCGCAAACTTGTGTGTGTCGCGTATGAGGGAGGCGGTGTAACAAGTGAGGCCATCGCCTTCTCTCAGACATCCACTGTTTTAATATTCTCCTCCGTCCCTCGCCTCCGCTGACACACACTGTGAAATAAAGAGAGAAAAAAGACAAGCAGAGAGAAAAATGAGAGAGGCATCTCAAAGGCTTTGTGGACCGCAGAGGAAAGCAAGCACGACGTTGAAGCGGAAAGAGAGAGGGAAAATAAAATGGTGGAAAATGAGAAAGGGACAGGAGTAAAAGAGAAAAAAATTAAGAGAGACAGAAAGGGAGATGAAGAATGTTAAGTTGTTCTCTGGCACTGTGCGGTTGTTTTGGCAGATGGTTCCTGTGTATTTGGTTATTATCAGCTGCCACTGACAGCTCTGGTTCTGCCTTATAGACAGCTTAATTATCTTTCACTAGAGCTCAACAGGAATAAAACAGCAACTGCTACATGTCTGTGTATCTGTGACAATGCACATGTATTTTTTTTTGTGTGTAATTTACTCATGTAAACACACACATTTACATGCAAACACCCACACACTCCCTGAATGACCATGTCAGCCAGTTAGTGTGTGGCTGCCTGCACATCCATGAGATCATGATGGGCACACATTCGTTCCATTCTTCACTACAGGGTAATTGTTTAAGTAATCAAATCTACAGTGAGACAATAGACATGGGGCCACAGTAACGAAAAAAGATGACTTTGTGTGTGCATGTGTGTAAAAGCGCAAACGTGTGATTTCCATCAGCTGCAGACAACTTTCTTTTGCTAAGATTGTTTATATCAAAATGCCAGGTACACAAAATCTACTGTTATGACACTGGGCTAATATAGTAGCAACTTCTCCGTGTGTGAGTTTTTCCACATACTTTGTATTGTATGATAGTATTTGATTATTTGAAATCAGTGTGATTTATTGTATAAATAAGTCCATAGGGATTATTTTCGTGTGAGCATCCTGTCTGTTATCTCGAACAGTCATGGAGGTCTTCTCGTCACGGTTGCCCACTCCTGTCGTTTGAACACTGGTATGCTCAATTGTAATTAAATGCTACGTATCACATCATTCACAATCTCCCTCCTTGTTGTTTTCTCCCTCTTAGACCTCGGCTCCAGGCTCAGAGGAAGTTTGCCCAGTCGCAGCCAAACTCCCCCAGCACCACGCCCGTCAAAGTGGCCGACCCAGGCAGCCTGAACACCGGCCTGGCCACTGTGCCCTCCTCATCTCTCCTGTCTCTCTCCTCTTCATCCCTGTCCTCCTCCATTCAGGACCTATCCAGGCGCAAGCCCAAGACGGAGGACTTCCTCACCTTCCTCTGCCTCAGAGGTAAGACACAGCAGAGAGGAGCAGATGGAGACATAATTACATGCACACCTACGACCAGCAGTAGTGCTGGAGGGATGTTGTTGAACAAGAAAGCATTATATATGTCTTGTTCTAATATTAGAAGGCTTGATACAGGTCCGGGGCACATGTCTCTGCTACATATTGCCTTGGAGTCTGGACAACATTTTGCTACTGTTTAGCTGTCTTCAGATAGGCCTGAGATATATAAGTGTCTAATAGCAAGCGTATGAACAAACCCAATAACTGCCAAATATCATACTGTCATACCGTATGTGCAGCGCAGTGCTGACGTTTGGTTACTCTGAGATGGATTATCTCATATTAACATCTAAAGGGAAACCTGAACTATGGTTAAACACTTTCCTTCTGCTCTTTATATTGGACATACACACATGCACACAAAGATGCACACATTAGCAATTCAAGATCCCGTATCAAAAGTTTTGCTAAGTCAGGTTTTAATCAACCTCCACCCACTTGTATACACACACAAAACCACCCATACATACTACAAATAATTGTGTACTTGCCCAAGGCTAAGATTATCCTGCATTTCATCAGCTTACACATCTCCCCCTCCTACCTTTCAACAACTCTCTGTCTCTTTAACACCCTGCCTATCACCTTCTACCACAGCAACTGTTTGTTCATAGAGTACTCGCACAGATACCACAGATACTACACAGGTTCATCAACACTATGTAGCACCTTTGATGTCAAATGAACTGTAAAAGCCTTGGCGGAGCAATTAGCAGTTTTGCGTGAGTGTGTGTGTGTGTGTAACGGAAAGCAGCATTGTTTATTGGGAGTCTTAACAGGGAAAACTATTTAGGTTAAATGCTCTTAGGTTCTTTTTACTTCATTTGCATAGAAAGTTTCAAGACCAAAGACTCATGAACCCTCGTACATCAAAACCTGTACTGGAATTTATCAACTCAAGCTTGGTTAAAACTCTTTAAAAACAGAGATTTTATGGTGCTAGTACCATCAAAAATCATGTAAAATATGCAGTGATAACAGCAAACGTGCCTTTTAACCAGTAAGAGAATATAATGGTTTATATGCAGAGTAAAATTCCTTAATATCTGTGTTGAAGAAATTATGTGCACTTTCAGCACTAAAATTACTGATAAAAACATAATGTTGTATGTTTTGTAATGTCCCTTGTAGGTAGGCTGCTAAGGATATATGCCTACATAAGATGTAAAGAAGCACATTGCCCCTATACACTTCATTAAATCACAAGCTTTACCTTCCATTCATGTCTGTCTTGAATCGTCCTTTTTCTTGTGAAATATAAAAGAAGAGAGAGTGTCATATTCAAGGTCGGAATAATAAGTTTAGGGCAATTTTCTCCAATAACCTTGACTGTGACTTCTCTCTGCTATCTTAATGTTATCCTTTGCTGAATATCCCACTCACCGTTTTCTTGAACATGTCCTCACAACCAGAATAAACTCATTTGGAAGACAAAACCCCTCGCTTCAGATTAATTTACTGTTATCATTATTAACCTCTGCCCGTCTTACAAAGTAGGCTAAAGATTCAGGGGAGGCAAATTTAGATTCAAGTCTGTTGGGATGTGATGGCTATATGTTGCCATTCTGACGAGAATACTCCCATTATGGAATGTCATTTTAACCTTACAGGGCTCATTCAGGAACGTATAATTGGAGGCTGCTAAAACTGACTGCAGCCTTCGGTGAGAGGGGCTTTGATTTGCATATATAGGCCAGGATGTTACATAGGCTAATGATATAATGTGACATATACTTTGAGGTTGAGATTATTCTAAACTCTGAGTGCTAAACTAACCCCGCCCTTATATGTGGAGAGGTAGACTAATGAGGTGCAGGTGGCTGGTCCTGACTCAGTTTTGCTGCTTTCTTTCTTTATAATTAAGGTTAGGAATGGTGCTTTGCAAGCCGATTTCTAGTCCTCTTGTGTGCAAACTCTGCTGTACTGGGCTACTAAAGCTAATTTTGGAGCTAGAATGCTAAACTAACGATTGAACGGTTTTCCACTGGGCTTTTTCCAGTCTGCCGCTCCTGCTTTACTGCTGTATTTATAGACCCAGTTTAGCTCTGTGTGTATATGCATACAGTGTAAGTGTTTGTGTGTGTGCGCGCGTGTGTGTGCGCGCGTGTGTGTGACTGCTATCAATGCTGTGAGGATGACATTTTCCTGTGCAGGCTTTTTGTGCTCTGGTTTTCCCCTTGGCCTCTCATATGACCCATATGCTGGGACCCTTACGAAGACAGGGACAAGGGAGAATGTCAGCACAGCCCTTGAGGTTCTGTGTGTTTTGAGTGTGTGTGTGTGTGTGTATTCAAGCGTGTGCGTGAGTGAAAATCCATGCTCACCCCTGACGTTGCCTGTTCTGCTTATCTCCCGTGCGCCCGGCCATCGTGAGTGCGCATGTTACTGTGTTCGCGTGTACCTGCACGCATTCGGCATCCATGGTATATGATGCGGCACAGCCTATGAGGATATCTGTGTTACCCTGGTTAATCTTTTCAAAGGGACTCAAGTCTTTGATATCGTCTGAAACCCCCAATCCCCTTTAAGATTCTGATACATGTCTCTAGTGATCTGACCACCACACACATTAGGCTCCTTCATGTCTGCTCCCGAAATGCCTCCGACAGATTTGCTAGCTGTATTATGGAAATCTCAAATCCATTATCTCCCTAATTCTTTTTCTTTTTAATTTGATTTGGACTCATTTTTTGTGAGGTTAGAATGGGGCATTTTGCAACATTTCTACCATGAAACCCCATCAGTGGTGCTTTCTTGGTTTTGTCCCAGGTCAAATGTTCACACTGTGTAAACACACACCCTACACCCCCACACACCCAATGCAGTATTTGCTTATCTTATCTGGTAAACATTACGCATCCACCCCAAAGGCTTCTATCCATCACTCATTCTGACAGCTACATAAAAGTAGTTAAAACATGAAGGATTTGAGGCGATAAAGTTTGACGCAAAAAGAGAAACAAATGTTGAGAAAGCAAGGCTCTTGTCTGTCAGTGTTGTGAAATCACATTTAACTTTTCCATCATTTTGCATTGTGCTCATGTACCTTTGCGTCCAATTTGAGTTTGTAATTGATGGCATTTTATTCTTTTGGGATTATTTTTTTTCCATGATAATGAATTGGCTGGCAGCTGGGGGTAGTATTGTTTCTGTATCTGAAGAAAAGTTATTTTTAATTCCTCCAGGGGGGAGCAGGGGTGCCTGATTATTCTGATGCAACGTAGGAGTAACTGGACAGAGAAGTGAAAAAAAAAAAAATTCTGTCTACTGTATAGAAGGATGCACACCATGTATGCCCACCACCCACACTGTCTAGGGCTTATATTCTTTATTTATCTCACTGCTCATCTCTTTCTCGTGCGCGTGCGCGAACAAACACACACACACACACACACACACGTACACACCGACACTCAGTCAGTCCCTGCCCGTGTTCTCAGAATGGTGTTTATGTGTGGCCCAGGCCTGTAGTCGGGCTGTTTATATCCATGGAGAAAGCCATTTGGGTGGTAGCCAGACAGTCTGCCTCTGGCCCTGTCTGCCTCTGGTAACCTAGAGGGTGTAGTGCTGCTGGTGGCAGGGTGGGGGCAGCACTGAAAGGAGCAGAATGAAGCAGTGTAATAGATTCAAATCGAAGCACTCAATTTGTGCCTGCTCCAGGTTGTCTTAGTCATTTCAAATTGTGATACCTACTAATTCAGATGATAGCACAATCTTTTAGGAGTAATTGTTGTCGTGGATGTAAACTGTACTAATTATATGGTGTATTGGTTGCTTTATAACCTTTACTTAACATTTTGAGCAAGTATTTATCTTAAAAATAATCAACAAAGAATATCAGGAATCTTTGTCTTCCACTTTTTGTTTTATGCATTTGGAAAATAAGTTATTTGGCCAGGTTTGTTCTCAGTGGGGCAAAAATACTCCAACATGCACACATTCCCCCACACACACAGTATACACATTGCCATAGATGAGATAAGAATAGATTACGGGGTAAATAAACAACTGTCTGCGCACATACTCCTGGAAATGAGTCTGTTACATAAGACTCATTTCCAGGAGTGTGATTCCCCCCCCCGCAATTTTGTGTGTATGTGTCTCTGTGCCAGTATGCCAGTGTGCACCACTGCCGTGTTTACCTCTTTGCCCTCTGGGCCTTCTTCCATGCCTGCCAGGAACTCTCTCAGGTTCAGCGAGGCCAGCTTCTTTGCTCTGCTTACATAACCCAAAGCTCTGACCTAGTGAACCAAAGACCTTAGATTCCTAGGACATGATTAAACGTGTGAGACACAAGTAGAATTAAGAGAATTATAACTGGGACCTCTATATTTGTAGGTAGATTGTGAAATTTGATTTTGTTTAATGGTATTTTTATTGTCTGAGATTCTTGCTTAGCTAGAAACACACTCACTCCTAGGAATAGAATTTAAAGTCCAACAGCTACCCATGTGTCTCAAGTGCATTGCTGCTGTGTCAACTGAATTTCCCTCCCTCTAATGTACGATTGCTGTTTGATTAAAGCCTGGAAACTGTGTAGACTTGTGACTCTCTTGTCACTGATGATGCTGTGCAGAAGTTGGTAGTGCAACACTGACTGACTCTGCATTGTCCTCCAAGAGCATAGCCACTGTTTGCGGAGTTAATGGTTTTGCTGACATCTAGGAATGTCAGTTGGAGACGTAATCCCTCTCTGTCTGTCTCTCTCTGGTTCTCCCCGGAGAGACTGATGAAGAGTTCTGGCAGAGCTCAGCTGCAGGAGATAACTTCTCCTCTCCACATCAGAAAACCTACATTTGTCTGACCTTCTCTTAAAGAGAGCACTCACACTTCCTGGGCACACATGCAGCATTTTGTTCTAAGTCAGCACGTCCATATGTCCCCATGGCAGCTAAACCCTCTTGATTGACTATTTAAATTGTCCTCATTGTTTCAGTTCCATTTAAGGGGACAAAAGAAGGGGAGTCAGAGAATGGAGGGTTTGTAATTATGCCCCCCCTCCCCACCCAAAGCCCCGTTAAAAATGACAATCCTAATAGACTCTTTCAGACCTAATTATGATTTGTCTGCGGTTGGAATGAGGTGGATGAAAAGCCGGTGTAATTGGGGGATTGGGCTCATGCCCTGTTGCAGATCTTGGAGAAGGACTGAGTTGTGTTATTGTGTATGCGTATTCATGTGTGTGTTTTTCTAGGAGTTGATGGACTCAGGGTCTCTATAAATTTCTGGTATGGGCCCCAGAAGTATTGCTGCCACTCCTGTAACCAGTATTGGACCACTTCTCCCTCTCTCCAGGATCCTAGAGAGTCTTATTTTGGGGATCTTGAATATATTGAAGGATACCATTGTGCTGTCACCACATCTGTTTGTTGTTTGTTGTCTGGTCCTTGCCTTCTACCATTCAGCAGCTTTTAAAAACAGTTTTTTTTTCTTTCTCACTTTTGCAGTTTGTTGTATATATCTCCCTCTTTTCAGTTTCTACTTCATATGAACAATTGTCTTACCATCCTTCTGAGGACCTTGTATTGAATGCATTTAATCCCAAACCCCCGACGTTGCCTGTACTGTAAAGGTACGCACACTTTCTCTGCCATGTTTATACACTTTCACTTGTTCATATCCACTTCCCTACACCCCCAAACAAACACACATTCCTCCATCCATTTCTGCCCCTGGGTGCCCCTAAGGTCTGTTTGCCATTGGCCCGCTGACCCCTGTTCAGGGCAGTAAATTACAGTCATTTAGCTAATGAAGCGAGTCATTAGAAGCTGATTGGGCCAGTGGGTGTGCCGCCTTGGTGTGTTTGTTTGGTCTAAGAGAGGAGCGTTTGCTCTGTCGCCAAGATAAACGAGGTGTCTGTGCTCTGTGCTTGTTTGTGTGTTTGTGCCTTTAGTTGCATGTGTGTGGCTTTTTGTATGTGTTTGTTTGTATGTGGGTCACCCACCCACAAGGTCTGATCCACTGGTTAAAAGCCAGAAAATTAGACTTTTTTACAAAGTGGAACTGCTACGTGGGTTCAACCATTTATAATTGTGTGAATCCTATTTCAGATGCTGTACGCCAAGAAACTACAACAAAAACACACACTGGACTTACTAGATGCAGCAAGCAAATCTGTCCCTGCCTGCAGAGAAATAGCCCCTACCATGTGGGTTACTATGGATTATGTAAAAGCCATATTTCACTGTTTTTGAACAGTTAGTTCTTGCCACATAGACCTCCTTTAGAAGTTAAAGTCAGCAGGTAAAACTCCATTATTATCTGTTCAGGGAATCTGCTGCCACCACAGATTTTTTTTCTCTCTCCAGCTTTCTGAGGAGACAATTAGAAACTGGCAGAGCTGCTGTGTGAAAAGTGTGATCCTAGGCACAACAATATTTACTATTACCAGGCTCTACTTTTTAGTGTTTGGAAAGCTTTGATATGAGTATGATAATTAAACTAAGCTTGCGAAATAGATGTGAATCAACGTTGGAACCACAGGTCCTCCGACTGGCCAATAATTGTTGTTTGCGCACTTTGAACACTGATTAATTTTAATTTTTAAAGATCTATTTTTTGCTTCAGAAAAGAATATTGGAATAATATTTCAATTATGCTTATTATTTCAATATGCTTGTTATTTTATGTTCTAAAAAGGAAAAAGTAATCTATCAAATCAACATCATTTAAGAAGTTGATTTATCGCAGTTTGGGATTTTCTAGCTTTTGCGCTCCTGTGTTACCTTAAAGGCTCTTATTTTATTTTCTTATTTTATCTTACAGTGTAGGCTACATAAACTAGAATGCTTCAGTATTCAACAGTAATCTGGTCTGTGTTGTACTGGTTAGCAGCAGTTAAGCCTTGCACCATGTCTTCTCCTTTGTCATTGGAAAGCCCAGGCTTAGTCAGGGTGTCATTTAAGTGCTGACTGTATCCTCACATACGCACTTACACACAAATGTTTAGTGTGTCCAAGCCAAGCTCTTTGCTGCAAATGTGTTTGTGTGTGTCACATTGCGCAGATATTGATTACACAAGGCTGGTAGCTAAACAATTATTCAGCCCATAGCAGCTTTAATGCATGGTTACATTATTCTCACTGATGACCGAATTTCTGGCTTGTTGTAATATATATAAGATTTATCCCTTGTGTAAGTCTGTTACAAAATTGAATTATTTTAGTGTCTTCATCCTTTCGTTATCTCCTATATTTTAATAAGGCCAATTAATAACGTATTGAATGTGTAAAATCTAAGATAAGTATTCAGCATCCTCCATAACAAGTGTGTTAATTAAATAATTGGCTCAGCTAATTCTTAATTCACTCTGTGTAATTTTAAGTACCCTGTATAGCTTAATGCAGGCTTATTGAGTTCAGCCTGTTTTTTAGAGGCTTAACATCATTTTAATTGACACATAATCACATATTGCTTCCCATTAATGCCCTTTAAACACTGTGCCCCCTAAAAGGCCAATAAAAAGCACAGTAGTTTCTCATGCTACGCAATCGATTTAGTCATAAAGGACTCACAACTTCATAAAACCTGGTGTTTCCTGCTCATAGATTTAATTTAATCAAAGCTATGAGGATGTTGGATAAGGTATATTCTTGTTAACTTTAAACTAACAATCACAAACATAGTTATAAAATTACAAATCCTAATTTTAAAAAATGTAATATTTTATTAAAGTCTACTGACTGTTCCAACCTTTTACATGACTAACAGTAAAGAATAGGTTGTGCCGCTCATTGCCCATACTGTATGTATATAGGGATGGCTCATGGTTGCAGAAATCTTATGTCTTTTTCATACTGTCCATGTCCAATAAAAAAAAAAATACAGGAGAAATCTATTGTTTGATGGAAAAGCCCACTCCAACCTCAAGCCAAAGCTGATGCAATGCTTGGGAATCACAATTTTATCAATTCAAGTATTTTTCTGAATCCCTGATTTTGCACATATCTGAACGTGGAATTCTTAACTTTGCCAACAAATGTATATTCTCACTTTTCCATCAGGTCATCGTTTTATACTATAAAACTCAACATCAGTCTTCATAAAAGAAAACGCACACGCAGATGTAATGCGATGAGACAGTTGGGCGTGTGGAGTGTGTATGGTTTGACCCAAACACGCCTGCCGATTTTCTTCTTATGGTGAGAGATGGAAGGCTCCAGTAGGTTGTCAATTCAGAAACTGTCAGTACAATTCATTTGTGGCAAAGATCAGCTCATGCTGAAATGTTTTTTATGTTGTTTCTGGAAGCACACTGAGGCATGATACAGTAAAATAAAAACAACAAAAATCTAAGTGATTTACAGCTCTGCTCATGTATAAATATATTTATATTTCTGTCCAAACATATAGTGCCAGTCACTACTGCTGCTCTCCACAAGGCTTCCTTAGTTTGTTGTTTTTTTTTATTCCGGCATCTGACTGAACCAGATGTTTGCACACTGATTTACGAGTGCAACATTATGAGATTTAATAACATAGCTTTGGGCTTTATGACCTTTTATGTGACTGAGTCTACTTTCAGCTAACTGAGGTAACATTATACGCTATCCACTGCCAAACACCATTTACCTCCTTCCAGCACGTATTGAGCTTGATTTGTAAGAGATGACAATGAAAGTGATTGAGTGTGACAGAAAAAGGAAAGAGAGAGAATGTCAGTTTTCTTCCCCAATAGGGGGACGGATTGACAGTAATCCTGTTTTGAAAGGGTGAAAGAGACAGATTTGGGATTAGCTCAGCAAAAAGAGAGAGGGACTCTTTGATTTCTAAAATAACTCTCATAACAAAGTTTGATATTTGAGCACATGTACAGTATATATTTCTCAATAAAACTGTCAAAATCGAGAGTCTTTGTGAAAATATGGCTTGTTATATACTCCTAATGCTCGGGCTTCAGTTCTAGCTATCAGAATATGTCGCCCCCTTCCTTTCCCTCTGCACCAGGGATATTGCTAGAACCAGCAATAGAAATACAAATATATTGCAGTAACTTTTGCAATACACTTTAACAAGAAACCAGAAGCCTGATTCAGAAAAAGAGCAAAAACAGTAAAACTGTCATGGCTTTGCAAATCATTCTAACATTGTACTGTGTATGTTTGTGCATTTTAGTGTGTGAGTGAGGGCAACAATAGCGCTGCTATGTGCAGAGCAGCTTACAAAGCATCAATAGGCCACCAGCTGGGATAATAACAGATGAAAAAAACAGCAGCACAATCACTATTATTCACAAACCCGTGAGCAACTTCTATTTTTATTTTAATATTTCAACCTTACACGCTGATGTTGATTCAACTCTAATGTCTGAGATTAGAATGAAAAAATTGTTTTTTTTTTCCCCCCATACATGCATAACTGGGGCCTCAAAAAAGGTGTATTGTGTTCAAATAGAATAACATCTACAATAACATAGATTTTACCTACGGTAAAGCTGTTTTTAAAAGCTTTTTCTTATTTCAAATTGTCATTTTTTTCTATTCTTTTCTTTTTCCTTTCCCTCACTCCTCCCTCTTACCCCACCTTGCGTCTTTATTATTCATCTCCTTTCCTGTCCTTTCTCCTCCTTTCCTCCACCTCTCTGCACTTAGGTTCATCGGCCCTGCCAAGCAACATGGCCTACTTTGGAAGCTCCCAGGAGGAGGAGGACCTGGAAGAGGAGGACGAGGAGGAGGAGGAGGAGGTGAGGAACGGCGGTGGTATCCAAACCCACAGTGGGGGAAGCAGCAGCCAAGCCTCGGCCTCCTCCTCCTGCCACTCGACACCCCGCAAGGGCAAGCTCCCCGCCAGGCAGCCGCTCAATGGGCATGGTAAGGACGGGAGTAGTGCTTGGAACAAAGCATGTTGTATTTTATTCTAACACACTTTTCCTGTCTTCACACACTGGACTAGAGAATTATTTCAGCTAATCTAATGCACCACAGAGATGCTGCCAGTGTTTACTGTCTGAGGAGAAGGGGGTGAGATGGAGGAGTTGAGGGAGGAGAGAAAGAGAGGTGTGTGCAGGCGATGAAAGTCAGGGAAGAAGAAAAAAGATACGGCACTCTTAGGGGGAGAGATAGATGAGGAGGGAGGTGAGGGCAAAGGAAGAGGAGGAGGAGTGAAGGATGATGCACCAGCAGAATAACTAGAGAGTAATGGAAAGATCCATTTTGGAATATGATTCGGAGAGAGTGAAAGATTGAGAAATGCAACAGAGTGTGTGCATGTGACCAATTTCCTAAGTTTGCACTCTTGTTTCCCACTGATGAGACAGGGTAAGTTACATGGGATAGCAGAGCAGCTCATCGGCTCTTTCCACCCCAAATGCTTGCTAAACCATAACAAGGTGTTAATGGACAGACTGCAACAGCTGATGGGGCCCTGCGAAACACACACACACACACAGGCACACAATGCAGTGACAGTATACGGACACCCCTTGGGGCACATAGACATTCAGATGAACACACGTACACACACTTGCGCGTATCTAGGAAATTGCATGCATGCAATTGGGCCTATTAAACTCACATGCAATCCCAACATTGAGGACTATAAAAACAAACATATTGCAGAAGTGTAACCTGTTATCCAGAAAAATAGCACTTAATTATTACTTAATTATTTACAGTGACATATCAGGTGTTTCTGATATCCATATTGTAGTACTGAATCTACAGTTTTTCAATTTTAACGTGGAGGCCCTCCCTATCTGGCAGACTTGGAGACATGCACTCCTTCCGGCAAGGCCTGGATTTCAGAGTTCCTCCTTTCCGCCCTCTCTGCATCTCTCCCTCCCTCCTCAGTCTGCAGAATCACCACCAGAAAGGTTCAAAAGGTGAACGCTTTGCTCAGCTCTTTCCTCTGTCATCCTCTCAAGTGGAATGTGGAGGAGGAGAGAGACTGGTGGGATTAAGAGAGAAAGACAGAGAGAGGTCCATAGATTTGCTTGTATTGAACTCACGGAGAACTGTGCTCTGCCTTTGTGTAGTTCACCAGCAAGTGCCTACTCCCAACGCATATGGTTACATACGCTTTTCTCTCATTCTCACAAGAACATTTGTAGCTGCAGCATGAAACATAAACTGTACATTTGTACATATCTGTATAAGGAGCACAAACAGTAGGATAGTCAATGGTGTCTGAACAAATCCAGGCTCGTTGTGTGCATGAGGACATCTTATTCTCCCTTCTTATCTCGTATACCAACACTGTTTGCAAAGCAGCTTGGCGCCTTCTCTGTGATATGCTAAATAAATAGATAAGAGGGAAATAAGCAGATATACTTTGTAGGGGACAATAAAAGATGAGGGGGTTAAGGACACAGAAACGGATGTTTGTGTACATACGTAGGTGTGCACACAGTCAAGACTGGGTCATTGCCTCAGTGTTGAGACAGTGTTTATACTGTGTTGGATATCAGGCACACACACACACACACACACCTTAGTACATTTCGTGGTATTAAGATTGGTGTCAAACGTGACACTTTAATATGCAGCTTGGGCCACTCTCCAGTGGGAGCAGGGTTGTATGGGCTCTTAGGGAGGAGAAGGGAGGGGCAGCAGTCTAGGAAATGGAGAAATAGAATTGGTGAAGGAGAGAGAAACATTTTATTCTGGGAGGTAAAGAGAGACAGGCAAGGCCCTACATTGTAGGCCATTCATCAGTGCTCCGTCTCCACTTTTCGCTCTCACTCGGCCATGTGCCATGTTGACATAGTTAAATTAAACAGCCTTTATTGGGCTCAGTTTCTTGCTTAACTCACTTCTCAAGATGTCAGGATTTCTCTCGTTTTTCATTGAACCAGGGGCCCCAGAGACCTGCGGATGCTCACTTTTGGTTATGAGTGGATACACACATACAGCATAACACACACACACACACACACACACACACACAAAAGACCTTTGCAGACAGAAACATGCACTGATGCTCAAAAATATATATACAGATGGTCTAACGCATTTCATGCTTTTCAAAGTATACTGGATATACTGTGTATTGCATGTGTACTATAAATTCTCTGTGTGTTTGTGCTGTGGCCTCCTGTCATTCTTTCCATACAGCCTTTTGCCTGTTGACATTAAAATGCCATGAAACTTAAAATTGACCCTCATAAAAGCTGAAGAGAGAGCTATTGAATGCTTATGTTAATTGCCTTGCCCCTGTTTGAGTCGCTTAGCTTCATTCCCGTGGGTTGATGTAGTCTATGTCCATTTTGTACAGGTTCATTGACATGTAGTATAAAGACGTTTTCATGCACACCTTAAATCATGCATATTTTACTGATTGGGGCTATATCTTAGCCAAAAGCCTGTCACACCAATGTTTGTGCGGATTTTTCCACTTGGTCGTTGTGGTTTGGGAGCAGGGGTTTATAAGCCATTCTGCACTACGAAGGGGGGGGGTCTGAGACTTATGCTCACATTGGCATAGGTAGACGGTAGACTGAAAAAGCGTAGTATATGTCCTATTTCTTGCATAACTTGTAAAAAATATATAAAACAAGTGTATAAGAATATACCATATACATTCCCAAGCTTCAACAGTGACTCACTCTGTCCTATTGCCTCCACACTCCTAGTAGAGCCCTGTTCCTAAGAGAAAAACCCAAGGTCTTCAGTGATCTTCTATACTGAAGACATGTCTAATTCATGTACTGAGAGAAGTTTTTGTAAACAACTAAAAGCATTATCAATGATCACTGGTCAAGAAACAGTGAAATATTGCTACCTCATTTAGCTCTATTTAAAAATGACCTGCAGGAAGCTTGCATTCAACTTTCCAAAGCAATTTTCTTTATACCATTTATACTAAATGTCATTTCAGCTAATTTCAAATCTTCCCACCTTCCCCCTGTCTTTAAAAACCCCTCCCCAGTATTAAGAATCATTAAAGCAACAAGCTTGATTCTTCTGTTTTCCTTGCCCCCTCCAGTGTTCAACATCCACAGTAAAGCAGGGACCAGGGAGAGTCCGAGGCCCAAGGCGGGAACCCATGGCAGGGATGCGCCTGCCCCACCACTGCCACCTCCTCCACCTCCACCTCCGCCTCTCCTGAGGGAGCGCAGTGAGCGAGCAGAGGCACGGGAGCACGTAAGGGAGCAGCAGGCCATGGCCAGCGGTCGAGGCTCAGCCAATGGGCTGCCACCGAGGAGAGCTGCGGAGGAGCTACGCAAGCAGGTACTGTAAGGCCGGGAGTACCCAGTACTGGTGTTTCAATAAGATGATAGAGCCATAACATACTAAATATCACTCAGAAAAGAAAGGAGAAAGGAAAGCATTTCTATAGCTTTCCCAGGAGGGCTTATAAGATGTGACAGAAGCATCCCTGGAAAGCATACTACTATGAGGACATTTCTATGGCAGGTAAATGGTTTGCATTAGCTGTGTTTTAACTGGAGATACCCTGGAATATTCTGTATTAAGAAACTCGAGGTGCAGTATGCTTGTTTGGCTATTATGCCCATTTGAAATCCCCCTCTCTTTTGACTCCTCTTTTCATTTACCCAGCTGCCACATACTCCTTTTTTTTTTATCTTCCTCTGAATAATTTCTCATAACTACTCCTGTGTATTTCATGTCTCCCTCCTGTACTTTCTTTTTATTGCTCATTTCCTCCTTTTCCTTGCCTCTCCACATTCTCCCTTTTACTTTCCTCTCTTGGTGCTGCTCCTATCTTCTTGTCTAGCCCACTCTTAACTTCTCTCCTCTCCTCTTCTTTATAGTGTCGGGGAGAGTAATGGTAATGATTGTGTTTTGGCCTGCTGCGACTGCAGCTATATTTAGTAGTGCTGGCTAGGGGCTCTGAAAGCCTGCCTCCCTCTATGGCACTTAGTAGGTTTCAAGGAACCCCACAAAGTGAAAGAAGAAAAGGAAGAGATTGGGTGGCTTTAGTCAGAAAACTGGCGTTCTTATGATCGCATTAGCTAAGCGGAAGCAATTGTCTACTGAGGCAACATGTTTCATTGTCTTTTTCTCTCTTACAATTTATTTCCCACTTTTGCCTTCTTTTCCATTTCCTACCCTGCCTCTTCCTATTTGTTAAATGCCAACGTCTAGGCAGTGGTGGTGTTGTTGTTGTTTTTGTTGTTGTAGTAGTAGTGATATGCTGCCGCTGATGCAGACTCAGGCATGTGTTTCAGGTTTTTAAAGTGGCTGGAATTGTCCAGTTAAACCAACAATGAATCTCAATGAGAGTGACTGCCTGCCAAGACAAACTTCAGCGTCGCTTACTCACTAGTCTTTGTTCTGCAGCTCTTCCTCGACACTCTCTCTCTTTCTTTTTCAATTCACTGTTGGCATCCAGTGTGATTCTTTTAACTGCCCTCATAGTGTGTATTTTGTTTTTCCTCCTGCACTCTCATTGCACCTTTCTCTCTTCACATCTCCAGCTCTCTGTCTCTTTCACTCATTTTCTCTTCATGCTCCACTCTCTCTCTGTCGCTCTCTCTGTTCCTGTGTCAAACAGACGGATCTTGCCCTTGACAACATGGCTTCAATCATTTGGAAGGATTAGTGCTTTTTTTCTCCTGCTCTCCCTCCAATTAGCGTGAACAGTATGTGTGTTAACCATGTTTGTTCAAGATGCACACAAAGGCACACACACACACATTTATACACACAACCAACTGTGAAAATAGAGGCTAGCCCATATAAAAGGTTAAGTGATTATGTAGCCGTAAAACGAACTACGGGTTGTGCGTGTAAAACCGAAGGGTAAAGGCATTATCATAATTCACTTCACCGCAATTCAGTTCTCCCTAATTTAATAGCACCTTGTATCAGCAAAATACATGTCCCGTAACAGGACCTTTTTATAAAACCATATGATTCTATACATTTTAATTAAATAATTTAAATGGGGATGTTAGCAAAGCAGCTGAGCGCAGAAGTGAGTGCAAGTAGGGTGTGCAAGGCCAAACCATTTAGCCGACTCGGCATCATTTGAAAAGGACTCTGCACTTTGTTGTTTAGTTGTTTGTCCTCAGACATCCTCAATTAACCTCCCTTATACTATCATAACATGTATAAAATTACCGTAGATGACAGACAATCCAATAAGAATGAAATGCTCAGTGAAGATTACATAATGTGTTTCTCTTTGTTTTTTTGCTACTGTACGTAGATCTCTCTAAGTTTATGAAAGGGTTTTTTGCATTGTGTGTTTTATTAGTGCCAGGCTAGAGTGACCTTTCTCTAGCTGCTTAAAAGTCAACCTACACAGGGCTACATCGTGCCCTAATAAGACAGCAGAGGGGAAAGAGGGCTTAAGCCGGATTTATGCTTCGCTGTCAAGGTGTTCCGGCAGTTGCACTGTAAATGAGTCCGGCATAGGAATTGATTTATATTACAGCACGGGATTTAACCCACTGATTGTCATTGCGCCACTGTACCACATGATAGATTTGTTGGATGCTATCACACTGTGGAATGCATTCATCATATACCCAAAGTTATGGTGTTTACATTATTTATGCTCCTGGTGATTGAGACAAGTCATGGTGAACAGAAGGCTTACACTGGAAATGTTTTTGCTATATCACAAAAAAGACAAAAAAAAAAGAACATTTTTTAGTATTTTTCTTTCAACTTGCGTGTCGTTTTCACTGTCGAAACTCTGTCAACATCAGAAACAACTTGAAGAAAACACAAAGTAGCCAAAGCTGACCAATCACAGACAGCGCCCACATGGCGGTGCTTGTCAGAACCATTGGTACCTCCGGCAGAGCTACAGAGCCGCCACTACATCCTGAGAAGTATAAATCTGGCTGTTACCATCTGTGATCTTATATTTATAAAATCGTGAGTTTTATTCAGCCATCATCATAATGATGTAGTAAAGAGAATAATGTCACATGTGCAATGTCTTCCTGCATCTTGCTTCTTTTGTCAGCCAGCAGGGCTTTTCAAGGGTTAAACTTTCTCCTGTCTTCTTCTATCCTCTGGCTGGCCTTCTCTCGCTGTCTGCCCCCCCTTCTCAGGGCTGGCTCCTGCAGATGTTGCCTGTTAAAATCTTCCTGCCAGGCCTCAGCTGGGCTATAGCAACACATGATGTCATCTAGACCCACCTCCCTCTCCCTCCCCTTTCCCTGCTCACGTGCGACCGAAATCCACTCCAGAACAGTCTCCGACTGCCTGACTGTGTGTGTGTGTGTGTGTGTGTGTGTGTGTGTTCTATTTTTTCCCTTTGGCTTCATCGTCTTTCTTGTTCTGTTCATCGTCCTTTTCATTTCTATTTGACTTCTATCTGCCAGTGGCTATTAGCATGAGTGAACTTTAATATCATTTGACTTATACCTCCTTTCTCCTCCTCTGTCTTTCTTTTTCTCTGACTCTTCCTTCCTTCCCCAGCGCAGTATCTGATCTAGCTCCTCCTCACCTGCCTCTTTACTCTCTCTTTTTTTTTCTCCTCTCCTCATTACTCTCTCGCCATCCTCCTTTTCCACCAGACCAGATAATTAAAGAGAGAAAAGTGAGATGGACTCACCGAGCCCGGTCAGCTGAGCCCTCCTGTGGCAGGAAGTGGTCATGGCAATGTGTCTCTCGGACTCAGCGCTTTGTCAGCAAACTCTGGCTGGACAAATATAGCTGCTGCTTTAGCAGTTAGTTACTATTTCAGCATCAGTGCAACACTAAATAAAGACACACATTGAACTTTGTATTGGTTTGGCTAATAAAAACCATAAAAATAAGTCAGTTTGAATGTTGTTAGATTATGTGTCAGATAAATAAGAAGTAAAATAACGACGATGTGCAGCTTTTTTTTTTTGATAAGTGGACATATTTATGTGTGACACAAAATGCAGTTTCTATGACATGAAAACAGTTGTACTTTTTAGGCAGCGATTGATGTGCAGCCTTCCTTCGTCCACGCGTGTCGTTGCTGCATTCTCTCTTTCAGTCTCTCCGTCACCCCTTTCTTCTCCTTTGCAAATGCCCCTTCTTTCCTTACTCTCTCCTTGTTACCCTTTGTTTTTCTATTGTGCGTGCATGTGTGTGTGGGGTTGGGGGGTGGAGTGATTGACGGAGGCAGGGTTAGGTTTCAGTCCCCCCTTATCTTTCAATGGTCTGGTCTTTGTGTCAGCCCCCCGCCACCTGAGACGAACACAATACAATACATACGCGCACACACACATACGCACCCAAGTGTGACATGAGAGCCGTTCAAAGGCAAACCTGTCAATGGGCCGGCTGTCACTTCCCTCCTGTGGCGCCGCGACTGTGATTGATAACTCCATCTCTCCCATCCTCCCTCATTTCTTGCGTCTGTGATTCACTTCCAGCTTGTCTGTACCAAAAGTCACAAGGATACTGTAGATGGATGGCAGCAAAACATGATTGTAGATGCTAATCTTTGTGTTTTCTAATGACAGTCACAGCTCCATGATGGCTTATGTATAAGTGTGTTTAAGGCATAGAGAAAATCAAATTTGCTTTTGTTTGAAAATGTTTTTTAAAATAAAATGTTAACAAATACAGAAGGAAACCAAACACTGACTTTAACTTTTCAAGATCTCCTAACAATGTGTAGGTCCTTCTCCAAATGCACACACCAATCAAACGGAAGGGAGAGAAGGAGGGGCAAAAGGGAATGAGAAATTCCTGGCACTGCTGAAAGTGGGCCATGAAATATAGAGATGATATAGGAGAGAGGGAAATGGATATTCTCAGAAATGCGTCCAAGTATAAGTGGATGGAAGGAAATGCAGGAAATAAAGTGATGGTGAGAAAAGAAGGTGAAAGTGACTGAAGAGTGAGTCCATCAGAAAAAGCCAGACGGTGAGACCGACACAAATGGAAAGACAGACAGAAATACACTATGGCTATAAACATGTACTGCACTGGCTTTAAAGCCCTTTGCATTAAGCAAGAAGGTGACCATGTTTCTTCCGACAGCTGTAGCCAGCGAGTCAGCCATGGAACCAGATACCACTGTAGGCAAACCTCTGATGTACAGCTGGGGGCCTCGAAAGACTTCACACAACATTAACATGCACATACACACTCGCTTGCTCCCTTTCTCGATCTCTGTCCCATGCACACACATAAACACACAGGCTGAACCTTTATTCATAGCACAAAAATTGAATTATAGCATTTAAGGAAACCTGCAGCAAATAAAAGGCTGTTTTTATGTTCTCAGAGGGGAAGTTATTCCATCGCAATGACCCGACCCCCTACCTCATACTGTCCAGCCATCTGCTAGCAGAAAACATGGAGCCATCCCTGCTTTCCCTCTCATGTCTGCCATCCCTTTTTTTTCTGCCCATTCTAAACAGTTGTTTTGACAGCAGGTTGAGCAGTTTACAAAAGCGTAGTGCATTTGAAAGTTTAGTAATCTAGACAGTTGATTGGTTCTCTCCTGAATAGCGTAGGTTTCCACAAATAGCTCTGTCCAAATGTTTTACTGCAGATCTAGCATCTGAATGCCTCTTCATTGTGGAGTGTGGGTGCGCCTATGCCCCTGAATGTATCTTGTTGTAGTTTTTGATTATATCATTTTATCTGTGTGTGGGTACATTTTTTTACTATATTCTTTGTATAATGTAATAGTAATATAATAGTTCTTTTAATTTTCACGGGTACGTGGCCTAATATACAATACATCAGAGATCTGATCAGACAGGATTCTTTCAGGAATGTAAGCTTTGTTAGCATACCATCCCCATTTCCTGTTTACAAAGATATTTCCCTAATATTTGATACATATGATTGGTCTGCAGCATTGTGATAGAATAATTTATTCTGTTCATCTAATGTGTCCCATCTCTCTCCCACTCTCTCTGTGGATCTCAGGTCTCTAAAGTGAACGGGCTGACGCGGGCAGGCTCGGCACAAGCTGTTGGAGGTGCCAAAAAGAGCCGTGATTTCCGACTGCCGTCCAAAACTGTGAAGAAGTACACAGCTACCGTGTCCAAGGGCCACGTCACTTACACCAAAGCCAAACAGAAAGAACTGGGCAAGAAAACCAAACTCAGCAGCAGCAACAAACACAACAGCGCCGCCTCGGCACCATCGTCAGCGAACAATCACAATCAGCACAGCCAGCCAGCAGCCAGCAATGGGCTGGCCAACTCAGGAAAAGCAGCGGCACCAGCCCACCACAGCAATGCAAAAACCCGCAAACAGGTGCTACTATCCAATGGGCTGCACAATGTGGCTGCCGGTGCCCGCCTCAATGGGAGGCTAAATGGGCAGCGGCACAACACCCTGGCCAAGGAGGATGGGCAGAGACAGTGCCAGCAGGGCCAAGGGGAGTGTCCAGGTCGAGAGGGACTGCGTAACTCCAAGCGGCGTCTGGAGGTGGTGCTCAACTCAGTGGGGACAGGGGTTGCTGAACAGAAAGCCAAAACCACTGGCGCTGAGGCCAAGAAGGCCAAGCTTCAACCAACTCCTCTGGAGACACGCAGCAGCAGCAAGAAGGTGGCCAATCAAGACAAAGCTGCCACACAAATCACCACCCCTACCACTCCAGTTTCTAATGGACATGAATCAGAAACACCCACTTCTCCTAAACAAACTCCACCTGTTACCCCACCGCCTACCCCCCCTCCTCAACAAACCGCACCTCCTTCTACACCAGCAGCCAATGTGGAGCCGGTGAACCAGCGCCCCAAGCGGGCATCGGCCGGCAAGCTGATGTTGATACGACAAGCACAGCAGCAGCAGAGCAGGTCTCATGGTCGGAACTCCTCCTCTTCCTCCCCCTCATCAGGCCAGAATCACCCACAGAACCCCAGTCGTGCCAGCACTACCTCAGACCCCCAACAAACCTCTGTGTCCTCCTCCTCCACCACCTCCTCTCTGCTTACTTCCACCAACAGCCCCGGACAGCTCAAGCCAGCAGCATTGCGGCCTGCTGAGCGTGACAAGGAGTGGGAGCGTGAGAAAGAGATGACACGCCAGAAGGAACGTGAGCAGGAGAAGGAGTGGGAGCGCCAGCGGAGTAGACCAGAGGGCTGGGCAGGGCTGGGTGAAGTACCTGTCTTCCGGCCAGCACCACGGGAGTTCCAGGACCCCCTGGTGTACTTGGATGCAGTGAGGGAACAGGCCGAGGCGGCTGGCATGTGTCGTGTAGTCCCGCCTCCAGACTGGCGGCCAGAGTGCAAGCTGAGCGAGGAGATGCGTTTTGTTACACAGGTGCAGAGGGTCCACATGCTGGGCCGGCGCTGGGGCCCCAACGTGCAGCGGCTGGCCTGCATCCGCAAGCACCTCAAATCTCAGGGCATTACCATGGATGAGCCACCTGTCATTGGTAAGTGAGCCAAACAGATGGACACACACATGTATGTATCAACATACACAAAGCACTTGAGACAACAAAACTCAAAACAAAACAAAAAATGACTGAATTAACTAAGCAATAAGCCACAGAGGACCAGAGCTGTCAGTTTTATAGAGGTAATTAAACCCAGACTTCCGCTTCCAAACAGAGGTCTACTCTCAGCCCTGTTTACACTTGTGATTGTTTCTCTTTCACAGCTTTTGTGGAATGTATATATAAGAAAGTGATAAACTAGATACAGTACATCAAGAGAAGATAATGCACGATTACCTTCTCAGTATACTGAAGTTTTTAACTGCTTTGTCAATCTTGCTGGACTATATAAAGTCATGACAAAAGCAGCCAGTAAGCAAGTATCATAAATATTGCTATTTCCATTGGTGTCAGTGGTGCTCTAAAGCTTCAGTGGCATTCTGCCTGACTTAATATTCCCTTTTATAGATGACAAAGAACAATGCTTCCCCCAGACTGCCTTGTCACCTTCCATTTCTCACAATGACATCAGCATTTTATGAACATTTAAACAGAGCCCCAGTTCAGACAGAAATTGTATGTGTGAGCTTTCTAAATGATTATATGTCTGAAACCCACGAATGCAGATACTTTTTAGTTGAATATTAATAGCTTTACACTGGTTGGTGTAGTGTCTGTGCTGTGCTGTGTTTGTAGCTTTTGTATACAGCTGTGTACAGATTAGCCCAGTGTAAGTACAGTTATGTAGCTGTTAGCCAGAGAGACCTGGCAGCCAGTGACCTACAGTGGAGTGGCTACAGCCTGCCAGGATGCCCTGGTTCCAAATGACTTCCTTTACTGTGCCCAGCAGATCAGTTCTGCATTAACAGTAATTTGTGTCTGTTTGGCACAGTGATGGTTCAGATCATTTTGAAAGTTGATAGCTCAAGTAGCTGTTTCAAATAAACTGAACTGCGCTGGAGGCACGTTTAGCCACAGAAACAGATGTTTCAAGATGGCAGTCTCCTTGATGTGATTTCATTTCTATGTTCTTTTTTTTTTTTTAAACCCAAGTTTAGACAAGTGAAAACAGAAAACTTCTCTATGTACTCATTCCTTGACTTAACCCTCTCTTTGTCCTTCTGCTCTGTACAGGTGGCTGTGAAGTGGACCTGTCACGTTTTTTCCAGCTCATCAATGACATGGGCGGCATGCAGCAGGTGATGGACCTGAAGAAGTGGACAAAGCTGGCTGACCTTCTGCGCATCCCGAAGTCAGCACAGGACCGGCTGGCAAAGCTGCAGGAGGCTTACCTCCAGTACATCCTCTCCTATGACTCGCTCAGCGCCGAGGAGCGCCTCCGACTGCAGGCCGAGGTGCTGCAGGAGAAAAAGAAACTGGAGTCGCGCCGGGGCCCTTTGGAGGGTCTCTTGGACTCCTCAGCACCTAGTGCTCTGGCCCTGCCACGCTATGAGCCCAAGAATGGGCTAGTAGGTGGGATAGTTGGAGGGGCAACAGGGCACCAGCGCACCAATGGAGTGTATCACCATCTGAAGGAGCTGGAGGCTCAGGTCAAAGCGGGCCGGCGCCGGCTCTTCGCTCAGGAAAAACAAGGCAAAGAGGACAGGCAGCATGGAGAGGAGCAGGAGGAGGAGGAGGACAAGGGCGTTCTCAGTGACCAGCACAAATGTATTAACAAGGTGAGGATGAAGAAGACATTTGCTGTTTATGCCAAACATTTGAAGCATACAGACAAGAGGCATGTAAGTGCATCTTTTTTCGTTATTCTTTTCTTTTTTTTTTTTGTTCTTTCCTTTCCAAAATAGGTTGTATGATCCTAAGTCATTAAATGCTGTTAACAACTATAACTCTTATTGTATACTGTTTAAAGGTCAGTTATTCATTACACCATTTGCTGTGAAGTTTACGGTTAGCCACCTTACTGTGGATGATGCCTCCTTACCGGTCTGCCTGCCTTCTTACCATGTTTGCCATTCTTTTAATTTTTGTCAGCGATTATATTACTCATCAGAATGACACCCACTGTTAAGTTTGTTGTTTTTTTTGTTTTTTTTTGTTTTTTTTTTGGTCAGTATGTTTTTATCCATTATCAGGTTTGTTTTAGTCTTTCAGCCTAACAAGCCATTAAGGGCATGCCTTTTAAATAAAATCAGAAATATCCTCATCTGTTAATAATGGTAAGTGCCGGACCTTTTGTGGCTTGTTGACAGCTCATAAGTAGTTGTCAAAGGCCTCATTACTGCTCAGCCAGATGTCTGCCATCTCACTACTATCTGGATTGAGACTGATGTCACACATGAGGTGGAAACAGTCCACACATTTCATATTATCACCACTAAAATTTGAGTGTTTGTGCCAGTTCTTAAGTGACCAAGTATGCACCCCATTTTTAAAAGGAGCTTAGCTGTGCTATAAATCGTTAAAACACACTACGACTGGGTTTCTCTTGGGGACAATGTTGCTGGCGGTGTTAACTGCAAAGATGTTGATGCCTACTGAAATTCTTACTCAGTTTTCTTAGTAACATTATCATGCTGTTAACTGTCACGGTTTCTGGTTTATAAAAGTAACATAAAAGGTCTGCACACCTGTTAGCATGCAGCAATACTTGTAAATGTGTCATGTAGCTGCACTGAAAAAACACCTGGTTTTTGGTGTTAGAGTTTGGGACTGCAGTTTTTGTAACTTGCACATCTCGTGGTTGTGGTGGTGGATTTTAAGTATTTCAATGCAGCAGCATGTGTGTGGTAAGGTGGTCAATAGTCTTGCTTGTGTGTGTATGCACTCACGCGCATTATATGTATTCCCACCCCCCCCCCACCCCCAGCCTGCTAGCAGCTGTGTTGATTCTGGCTGGCTGAAATGTAGGTCAGAGAGAAGGCAGCCCCCAAACCAGCCCTTCCCCTCACCCCTGTCCCGCCCCCTTCAAACCCCACCTTCTCTAGCTCTCTCCACCCTTTTATCCAGCCGTCTCTCCATGGCCCCTCTCCTGCAGCCCATGTCCTTGCTCTTAGCCATTTCCCCAAATCTCCAGTCCTCTCGCAGACCCTCTCCTTCTCTCCGAACCCACTCCCCTCATGCATTGTCCTCTTGCCAAACCCTCCGCCAGGCCCCTCTTCCCCCAGCCACAGCCGTACATGTATGCAAAGGCTAGCGGTCCTTTGTATATATTTAGATACCCATATGTGCTAACACATACAGCACAATATGAGAACTCAAGTTCTCTGGTACATAATGTATGCACAGAAATGCAGACCGTGATACTGTTTGTGTGCGTGTATTTGCCACAGCATTTTGATGCGGTGAAGCTGTAATGATTTCAGTCATTAAGATTAACTTTGTTTCTGTGTTGGCTCTCTCTCTCACTGCAAAATACTCCACCCATTTTGAATCTGGATCCAATTTGATTTTTTTTTTTTTCCTCCAGTTCCTTTGGTAACTAAATCCCTCTGTATGACCTCCCTCCAAAGAACTGAGATATTGTCGACAGACTTGACCCGGAAAAGTCCATAGACGTCTCAGTTATAGAAGCCCTGTTTAACGTAGTGACAGGTGAATGGCTGTCACCATGCTGACAGGACAGGCTAGTCTAAATACGACCCATCAAATGATCTCTACAGCTCAGATTTGAATGCATTTTTCATCAAAAGGTGGCCCCCAAGAGGAGGTTATATTTCAATTTTTCTATCAAGAGAACAAAGTGCATGTCAAGGGTATAATTATCCCTAATTACACCAGGAAAGGCTTGGATAAGTGCTGCTACTGGCCCAAAGACCAGCTTGTCAGTGCTTACTATGTCACAACTATACTGTATTATTTAACTGCATTATTTTACAACTCTGTAGCTATTGTCATGATAAGAATATAATGTCAGTCACTCTTTAAAAAAAAAAAAAAAAAACATCTGTTAACCAAGGAAAAAAAAGAAAAGGAAGACAAACGGTCACTGTGAGGATGAGGAATTCGCAAGGTCATCTTTCAGCAGGGTCCATACATCCCCAGGCCCGGAGCCAGCAGATTTATGGCCACCTTCAAAGCTTCTCTGTAGCAGGAGTGTCCATGTAGAGAAGGTCACGTTCAGGGGAAATGTGTCTGGGACTTATAGAGGATACATAGAGGTGGAGGCCTATACAGAAACATACTGTATATACATATGTACAGTTGATACATTTCTGTGCATGTACATCCTTTCCCTCTGACTTTTTGACTCATACAAAAAAGTGGTGGGAAAAAGAACTAGCGGTTCATTGATGTCAAGACATTTTTTTTTTTGCTCATTTTTTATTCACACTCCCGGTTCACATTCCCCATAGTTGTTTTTCCATGACCAAAGAGCATGAATACTTTGAGTGGAGTCTGGAGTTTTCTCTCTTTCCCCTCAGACTCCTTTAGCATGCTGTGACTCATGATGTTTAATGTCCCTCTGTTGCAGGGGAAATCGGTGTCTTTGACTAATTTCTTCAGGATAGCCCGGAACACCATGACCATGTGCTTTAACAAGGAACCAGGGGCTGCTGAGGTTGAGGTTAGCTCGATAACATTTTTATTAAATTTGTACTGAATGTAAACTGCAGTGACTAAAATGGCTTCCAGTGGCTTTGCTTAAAATCTATGACATTAGTTGTCAGATGAATCAGCACCTGAAACCTATATACCGTCTCATGCATTCTTCTGCTGATCAGTTTTTTCTTTTTTTTTTAAATTCTTGCAGCAAGAGTACTGGCGGATTGTGGAGCAGAGAGATAGCCACGTGGCAGTGCATTGTGGGAAGGTGGACACCAGTACACATGGCAGTGGTTTCCCCACAGGAAAGTCAGAGCCATTTTCAAAGTAAGTAGCCCATAAACCTTACACCACACTCACTCAAGTTTGGATAGAATATTCTGCCTGTGTTGCAAGGCTCTAGACTTGACTCGTTGACGGTCACTGGTATGAATCTCAGCTATATATTGTATAGGTATTCTTTTCTGACCCTTTTCTCTTCTCTTTACCTCAGACATGGATGGAACCTCACTGTCCTCCCCAATAACTCTGGATCCATTCTGAGGCATCTGGGTGCTGTGCCTGGTAAGGCCACATGTGAAGGCAGTTCTCTGCAACATAAATACTGTAGCTGTTCAATAGCAATCTCAAAGGAAGTCAAAATTAGCAGCAAAATGGAAATACATATATATATATATATATATATATATATATATATATATATATATATATATATATATATATATATATATAAAAAAATGACTTTTTAGCTGCATCTCCTCATTCTGTGTAATCTACAGTTAGTAATAACCTATGCTCTTGTTTCTCCCTATAAACCCATCTGTCTCCCCAGGGGTGACCATTCCCTGGCTAAACATTGGCATGGTCTTTTCTACCTCATGCTGGTCTCGAGACCAAAATCGCCTTCCATATATTGATTACTTACACACTGGTGCTGATTGCATTTGGTAAGTGTGCGCTGGGCTCTCTCCTCAGCATCACTGGTACTGTGTGTGCAGGATCACACAGAAAAATCTGCCCAAAATTCTCATGTAAATTTTTGAAACATACGTAAAATGTAGCTAACAGAGCAGATTGGGGAAAAAAGCAATGTCTTTGTTTGTGCGTCCTCCTCCCACAGGTATTCTGTCCCTGCTGAGGAGAAGGCTAAGCTGGACAAGGTGGTCCATACACTGCTTCAGGCCAATGGCACCCCAGGACTAGAAATGTTGGAGAAGAACATCATGGTGAGTGTCTTCTCTGTGTATTAGCAAATTCTAACATATAGCTATCCATAATCCATCCATCTTTGTTTGTCATGTGTTGATCACAAGTTAAAGCTAGCAGCATTTTAAGTTTCTCATCAGTCTTAATACTTTCTGAAGCCACTGCATTTCCAGACATATTCAGTTGCATATACAGAAACGTTCAACTTTTTCTTTCTCTCCCATCTCTTCCTTCTCGCTCTTCCAGATCTCTCCAGAGGTGCTGTGCCGTGAGGGTATCAAGGTTTACCGTACGGTCCAGCGGAGCGGCCAGTTTGTGGTCTGCTTCCCCGGTGCCTTTGTCTCTAAAGTGTGCTGTGGCTACAGCGTGTCAGAGACGGTGCACTTTGCCACACCGCACTGGATGAACCTGGGCTACCAGGCCGCAAAGGTCAGCATTATCGGGGTGGGCAGAGCAGTACCAAGCGCCCTGCTAAATTAATAAGGGACATGTGTGTGTATGTGGAAAAGAAAATGTGCAATAAGGGATGAAAATATTTTCTGATGTATGATATATAAAATCAAAATGTCTTAGGTTTCTTTGTAATGAATATTGCAGATTTTACATAACAGCTGTTTGTTTTATTTCACTCCTGCTTTGAAATTCCTCACAACACTGGCCCCCTGTGGACTGTGGCAGCTAAAGCCCTGATTTATGTGGAGTTGATGGAAACTGAATTGGATAAATGATCTTAGAACCTAGAGCTTGATTCTCTAATCAGCCAGCGTGTTGAACTGGTCTGGAGTAATTGCAGCTGTAAGTCTCCCCGGGAGGTGTGTTTAGATTTTTTCTTCCGTGATCATGACCAAGCCTTTGGACCATTGGAGCTCATTATAGCCGTAATAGAAGAGACGAAAATGTTCCTTACCGTCATTATGGGCATTATGTTGATGGAAGAACGTTCACCTTCAGCAATACCATCATATTCATAGCCACACACATTGCTCTCAAGGGTAATATGACATTCATACAGTGTACTGTATTGTGGTGCAATGCCTGAAACATTTTCTTCCAAATGATGAGCTTTTTTTACTTAAAAATGAGAAACAGGAGAGGTCAAGAAATATTGATGTGTACACAGAGTCTGTGGTTACGCTGGAAACACACCGAAGGACAATGTCAGCATTGTTGGAACATATCAGTCATTTCATTTAGTTAAATATCTGTATTTGGATGTGTGTAATCCCATGAAAAATAGAGACGAAACTTTGGTTTACTACATGACTTATGTTGTGCAAAAAAGCTGTTTTTGATTTTGCGAATTAAAAAATAGTCAGTCCGTGGGTGAATCCAAATTCGTAATCTGTTCTGATTTTGTGTGCAGGACCTGAAATGTCGTCGTATAGCCAAACCCTTCTCCATGGAGAAGCTACTGTACCAGATTGCCACAGCCGAGTCAAAGAGGGACAATGGCCTTCTCCTCACCACCATCTCCGCCCTACTCAAAGACCTCAGGTAGGATGTGGCAGTGACACACACACACACACACAAGCCTGCATATTATTCATATATATATATATACACGCACACACACAATACTGTTACTAAACTGCATAATTTAATCTGCAAGTGAAAACTGTCATTTCCACATCCTAGAGGAGCAATCAAATGTTGCATGACTGGTGTATTCATGTTTTCCATTCCTTTATGCATGTTATTTTATCCTCTGCAAATACTGTTCTCTTTTTATTAGAGGAAGTCCCATTCTCTGTCCCACTCTCAGAGCAATAAAAAACATCCAACTTAATGTACCATGATACAGTCTCTGTGCAGATTTTACATAATGGCACCAAAGGTTTTCTGGGTCTGACTTAATGAGCATCGTTTTTTTGTCCACTAGGAACATAGAGATGCACCAACGGCAGGAACTATACAAGGCAGGTTTGCTCTCCTCTGCTCGCTATGGCACGCATGATGGCAGCCTAGGGCCCGGTGAGGGTCGCAAGAAGCCCCGTGGGAAATGGCTAGCACTGGAGTCTTCAGAGAGACGCTGTCAGATCTGCCAGCACCTCTGCTACCTGTCCATGGTGAGAGCAGAGAGCACAGGAGTGTGCCACACTATGGTTATAAGATATGAGGACTTGTTTTCGGAAATGCTATAGTGCCCGTTTGGCACTATACATTTTGGTATTTTACCTCCGTCCTACACAATAATAAACACAGAACACTGATTTTGTCAACTCAGGACTATCTTATAAAAGTTTGAAGTCATATATATTTTATTTGTGAAATCCATCTATTATGCAAGAATGACTATCATTTTTTCAGTATCTAGGTATTATTTTGCATTATGCCCTGCAATAACATACAGTTCATATTCTGTACCTACTCTAAACTACCTGCTATACATAATAGCATTCTTATTCATTTGCACATCGGCAAGACTGCATTTTCTTTTGCTTTTTATGGCTCAGTAAGTATCTGAACCAAAGTGTGTAAAATAAATTATGAAATTAATTCGCATTTTACAACAATGGTATCATATTAAATGCTATAACATGGTATTATATGCAAACTTACTTACTAACTTGCCATTTGCATTATACAGTAGGAGTGGAAGAAATAAATGATTAATCAGCAATGTTTTTCCCACAATAAATGTCTGTGTTTGCGCAGGTGGTTCAGGAGACTGACAACGTGGTCTTCTGTCTGGAGTGTGCCTTGCGGTATGTGGAGAAGCACAAGTCCTGCCGAGGCCTTAAGATGATGTATCGATACGACGAGGTGAGCTGCTGCTTTTTGTTTCTGCTGTGGTTCAGTTCTCTCTCTGTCCAGATGGGGGAGACATCAGCCAGGTTCACACTGCTCACCATGACGGTGTTCATGTACTGTACTTTCATGTGTCAGCGCTGTAATTCCTAAGATAGGAATCAACAAGATGATTGTAGAGTATGTGATTTATAAAAAAAATAAAAAAAACCTGAAAAATGTACATTGTTGAAATGGTGTAATTTTAAATCTGTCTTTTTATCTGTGCCTTCCCCACTCAGGAGCAAATCAACAGTTTGGTGAACCAGGTGTGTGGCCGGGCCATGTTGAAGAACAGCAATGGTGGTGGTGGGGGAGTCGTTGTCAGTGGAGGAGGGGGGGAACCCTGCCTCAGCTTAAGCCCCGCCAAGGCATCGCCGGCCAAGCGAGGCCCCCGGAAGCGTGCCACGGTGGAGGTGTCCCTGCCACGCCTATCCTCCAGCCACATGCCCAAGGCTGCGGCTGTGTCCTGAGGGGGACGCTTTGACATCGCCACCCTGTGCGCTGTGCCCACGTCCCGTCCCGCCCCACCCCTCCTTACACCCTCCTCAACTCCCTCCTCGATTCCCTTTTTTTACATTAAGCAGGATCACTATCAATCCCTCCTCCACCACCCAATATTTAAGATCGATTGTTTTTCAGCTTTGAGAATCCCCTCACCTGACCTCAGTTCCCCCTCCAAAAAATCTCACCTCCCCCCTTAGTATGACATGCTTGTTTATGGAAAAAAAAAGAAAAAAAAAGAAAAAAAAAAGAAAAACAAGTTGTCTTTTTTGCACTAGTGTGAAAGAAGAATTTGTTTTTATTCTGGATGATTTTTAGAACCCCCAACCCGCCCCTCCTGAAGTCGTCCCCAACAGCATTACAAGCATTAAGTGTAACGTTCACAAGAAGACTTGATGGGCCCTCTCATGTCATTTACCTCCACCCTCCAACTTCCCTTTACTGAAAAAGGTTACATTTGTTACCTTTTTCTTGCATCTCTCTTTCCTGCCCTCCTCTCACCCCTGAGACTGAACCCGCTGAACCCCATCCCTTCTCATCATGCGTCACTCAACTGTGAACATGGGACGAATGAAAAGGCGGCCTTTTTTTTCCTCCCTGATTTTCTGAAATGAAAATGATATCAAGTAGTTACCCAAAGTTTCTCTCTGTCCTTGGTTTGAGGAAGAAGAGTCCTTTTTTATTGATTTTAGGTGTTCTTAATGCAGCTCCTGCATTGTTTTTTTGTTTTTTTTTTTTTTGTATTTTGTTTCTTTTTTAAAAGGGGGTTGGTGACGCGAGGTAAAAACTTGAAAGACAGATGACGTTGGTTTAATGTTGGTTGGCTATGTTTTTTCAAGTTCTATTTTGAATTTTAGCTTTGTTTTTTCTAGGTTTTTTTGCAAGAAGTCTTCTGTGTACTTAATTTTTTTTGTCATTGAGGATGTTTCTGTTCGTTGGTGGATGTGAGAGGGGGCAGAGCTACAGCTGCTTGACCTGTGAAAGGTCACCGCTCACCTCACTTCCTGGTAGTAGGGAGGGATCCCTCCTTCGCTAGCAAGTGAAAACCGTGCCTGATACTTAGCGAGGAGATCCATTTTATTGGTGCTGTTGGTTATAATTACTGTATAACAACACAAATTTAAAATCTGGGGATCAGCGTGTGCTGTCGGCTAACAGCTAGTTCACGCACCCCCATCCCACAGGGCAGAAAAGCTTTCAGGCTTTTCTGGTTCTAGATGTGCAATCGTGTTAACATTCCATTCTTCCAGTCCTCTTGTTTCATCTGTACCAGTAAACATTAATTATTATATTATATTATTATTATTATTTTGTGTGGTTTTTTTTTTTTTTTTTTTTTTTTTTACTTTTGTTGATCTGATGTGTTATCTCAAGTAGAGCCACTAGTCAAAGAGTGTAAAATGTGAAATATCGAATCCAAGTTTTGTTTTTTTTTGTTTTTTTTGTTTTTTTTTCTTTCATTGTCCTTTGTTTTTTTTTGGCTTTTGCATTTGTTCCCTTTTCCAGATATATTATGAGTGATTTTTAGAGAGAGGAAAAAGTCCAACACAAACAAAACATCAACTTTTTTTGTACATAATCCTGTAAATTTCTTTAAATACTTGAGCCTTTTTCTGGGGTTAAGGAAGAAAGAAAGGAAGGAAAGAATAAAGAGGAGAGAGAAAAAGTTCCAGAGGAGAGTGCTTGATGAAGAAAAAGCCTTACATTTCCCTTTCTTCATCCGTGTGAGTTTGATGCTTACAGGGTTGCTCTGGTAAACGTGTATAAAAATTTTAAGTGCTGCTTATATCACTAAGAAAGAAGATATTGAGTAGCCAACGACTGCCCCCCAACCTAGTTTTGTTTGTTTAGCTTTACTTTTTTAAAGAAAAGGGAAAAAAAAGATATGTTCACTAAAAAAAATGGGTTTTTACATTTTCATTGCTGAAAATTCAACAAAAATGTAGTAGCTACTCATGTTGCACTGAGCTTGCCAGTGGTGACTGTCAAGGAAAAATCCTATAATCCAGTTTGTTGGTTGTCGTCCCTCGCAGAAGACTGAACTGTTTTAGGACTATTTAATGAAATACCAAGTCGGGTGTTTTCAACATTAAAAAAGTGGTTGTCAAGTTTTTATGGCCTTACAATATATTTTATTCTGATGGGATTCTTTGTTTGTTTTTCAGTTCTTTTGTTTTTGTTTCTTCCATTTTCTACAGTATAAAATACTTGCTCACAGTGGGGTCTCTGGTGACTTAATTTATTAGTGCCGCATCTCGGCCTTTCCCTCCACTCGGAAAGAGAGTCTCATGTTGGTTATATTGACAGTTTTTTACTTTTGCAGTTTGTACTTAAGGTTTAATAAAAACTTACCGACAATTCACTGTCATTTCTTTCCAACCTGCTTGTGTGTGTCTTTGTGTGCAGACTTTTCACATGACTTGAAGAATAAATGCTTTTAACAGTTTCACAATTTAGATTTTATATGGGAAAGTTTAGTAGCACTAAAGGGTCATTTTAGTTAAATAAAATAATAAATTTTCTCACTAATCTTACTTCCCTACTTGTGGTATCCAACCTATTGCTGAAATAATTAATTGATTAACAGAACTTTTATTGTCTGTTAACTATTTCTTACCGGTTTTAAATAGTGAACTGAATATTGTGGGTTTGTACTTTTTGTCAAACAAAAGTAATTTGAAGGTAGCACCTTGGACTGTGCATGTTGTAGACTAATCGACTAATTAATTAACTGAGAAAATAATTGGCAGACCAATCGATAATGAAAATAATCATTAGTTGCAATCCTAATTTAGCCATGCAGATATTTCCATTGACCTCACTGTAAACTTAACTGGAACTACTTACTTGGTAGAAAGTTGTTCCAGTTTTAACAGTTGACAATGAGGCCTGTGGATAGTCCAGAGAAACCAGGACATTGTTTCTGTAAAAATGCATTAGTGTTAGATATTATAATTGTTCTTTTCATGCTGTGATTGTATTGGGCTGGGGGCAGAAATCTGAGAGGAATTTTAAAACCTCGGCGAATAAAACCAAAACTAGCGGCATTGCTAGATAGCTATCACTAGAGGCAAGTGAGAAACTGTAGATAGAAGATGCAAACAGGCTCCACCATGACGTTATCAAGTTCCACTGGAAGCAGCAGCTGCAGGTGCAGGATACTAGAAGTGCTCTTCTGTTCATCGAACACAGAGCTTATCGCTCTATTCACTCGCCACACATTGTACATGCAAGCTATTGGAGGGCCCTGTAGTTCTTCAGGACCTTAATTAAAGTGCACTGGATTGAGTGTCACACATCTGCACCAGGTATTTACGATTCACAATGAACCAACACATCCACGCTCAGCCTTCAAATGCCGTTATAACACTAGTACTGCTTTTCCTTGTTTTTTGGTTTAAAACACATTTAACTGTAATAATGAACATATACATGGTAAAATATTGTCCCCCAAGAGAAAACCACTGGATTTCAAAACCACTCTCCACTCCTGAATACTCTGTCTAGCCATTCCCTCGCTGTGTCAGCTTTCCATTTGTAAAGAGCTCAGGCAGGACTGTAAATCAAGAGCAGGCGCACGGGGACTGTTAACATGCTCAAACCCTTAATCCTGCTCACATTTCATTCTTTAACATGTTCTTAAAATGCTTAGATGAAAATTAAACGATGCTGGGGCAGAAACATTTATTACCAACAAGACAGAAATTGTAGGCAAGGGAAAAGAAAGGAATGGTTATGCTGTCACATTGCACAAATATCAACATTTCTGTACAAAAAAAAAAAAAAAAAAAAGATCTGGATACAGTTAAACCTTCAGGGCGTTGTCCAGTGCATAGCACACAGTCCAAACACTGATTGGTCCTCGTTCGAAGGGAATTCACCCAATTATTACTGGTCAAAGGGTAACTCTCCTGTATGTATATGTTTGTCTTAAATCATGTTTATCCTGGTACCTGAACTCCACTAGTCTCTCATCTATATAGTACTGTGTGGTATATAACCCACTGCCAGGTGACTTCATGTCATGTTTTTCAAAGCCAATGGCACAAAAGTATTATCCAATTGGTAGTATACATGTAAAATATTGCAAAATGTCGCTCATAAATCACTTGAAGGAATACAAGAAGCTTTGGGGATTTAGCTTATCCATAAAGTCCTGAAAAATTCATCCATGTGGCCCCTGCAGATCATTTATCAAGTGCCTTGTGCTAACTGTTCAGCATTTTTTGTTTTAAGGAGTATTCAAATTATGAAAAAAAAAAAAAGATCATGGTAAGTTTTATTAGCCCAGGTTTTGAAATATAAAAAAAAATAGTTCTGTGTATTATTTGGCATAAACAGGACATTGTTTCTGGAAAGAAAGACAGAAAGGGAAATCGCACATGGATACGTCAAAACCTGGGCAACTATCTACATGGCTAGAGGTAAGTCAGAAAATGTGTTTTTTTTTTCAAAATTTGGGTGAATGGACCCTTTAAGTAATCCTAGGCATAGGTAAAGAAATTCCGAATTAGACATACGTTTAGTGATTATAAACTGATTTTACTTTTGTGACCTGCAGTAAGTTTTACAAATAAAATGTCATAAACCTGGCAGAGCTGGCGATAGCCTCTTAATTTCGGCAGGGATTTGGCATTTCAAAACACTATCATACGTTTATATAATGCAGAAGTTTCACCACTGTCCAACACATAAAGAACACACAACAGCACATTGACTTTGTGCGTTCTTGCTAAAGTATTAGCACGGAGCATGACAGGATGCTACCTGTAAGGGACAAATGGATGATTTTAATGTATACTTCTTTATGTTCCCCATCATTTTTCAGCAACAGGCCTCTCCTGGTCTCAACATGCACCAACACAGAAACTGAATGTTAGAGCATTCTCTGAATAACACCAAACTATTAATGTGCATTTTAAGTCATTCAACCCTATCACTAAAGAGAACCTATTTTACAGGATTCAATTAGAATTGAAAACTAAGTGGTCTTTTAAGGCAAAGTCATATGGCAGTTAGTGCAACCACAGTGTATTTTCGTCTGTTTGTCTTCAGTATGAAATAAATTTGAGAGGGAAGCCAATATAGTTATGTATCCACGTTTGATTTGGCAGCTCTGTAGAGTTGTGTGTTTGTGTTTAAATCCAGTCCAACTTTCCTCAAACCTTCAGCCTGCTCTCCTCACAGTCTTTTTTGGTCTGGTCCTCTTGGTCCACCCTTTCCACCAACGCTGTATCGGGGTGCACCTCCTCTTCATCCAGGGTCACCACCACCGGCGGCCGTCTCCTCCTCCCCCCTCCCCCTGATTCTCCAACACCACCTCCTCCTTGCTCCGTCTCCTCTTCATCATCCTCCTCATCCTCCTCCCCGGCCTCTGTGTCCTGGCTGGCTGAGTCAGTGCAGGTGGATGAAAGAGAAGAAAGCTTGTGGCGTAGCTCAACCTGGGTGGGAACCTGGAGACTGATCTCTGTGGTGAAGGACTCAACATCAGGACCTGAGAGAAGAAGGAGTCGCTTAGAGAACTTCAAACAGAAGATAGATTCCAGTATAGGTGTGTAGGATAGTAGGTAGATGGATTAATAATGCTGCTGTGGTTCGACCAGATCCACACTCTGCTAGTGTGAGAGAAATTGATGACAACCACATTTCATGCATGTACAAGTCAATGGGGAATTGTACCCTTTTCTCTTAAAAACCCCAAACGATTCTAATTATTTATTATTATTCATTATTTCTTTGAAATCTCAGGCCAACAGCTGCAAAGAAGAGATCTTTGCATCTCCGCTCAAGTTGCTGTAATTACTTCTCAGGTTTCACTTAAATTTGCTAGTTTTGGCCAAGCTCAGTTGACTACGGACATAAAATATAGCAGAGATTTACTTTCATCAGTTCATTTTTAGACAAACATGGGCTGTCAGTTAGCTGCGGTAGATTGTTCACTGTAATAAGACGTATCCCAAGCAGATGTGGACAGATGGTGTTGATGCATCATGTCTAAACATTATGCTCGTCAATCTTCTGAGTCACATATTCTTTCTTCAGCACATTCTTTGACATGACTTAGCTGTAGAAAGTTATTTTAGTTCTGTAATTAAATGTGCATTATTATAGTTTGAATGAATCAGGCGTATCTGGTGTGTTCTCTTCTGGGTGTGTGTGTGTGTGTGTGTGTGTGTGTGTGTGTGTCCACCCACCTGTGACAGGTGAAGCAGCGCTGTTCTCCTCTCCCCCAGAGTGCAGAAACACATCCAGGGCCTCGTGGTCAGACATGTCCATCAGATCCATCTGCTCCAGCATGTCCACGTTCACCTCCATGGATGACATGCTTCCTATTGGCTCTGGACACAACACGGGACGAGAAATGATCAGCCTCACACGAGAGTGAAGCATTCAGAAGTTGGCAGCAAGGAGCTGAGTCCAGGAAGAGAGGCGCTTTGGCTGTTTTTTTCAGTCTGAAGTTTGCCAAGCAGAAGCAAATGGGAACATTCAAGCTGGAAGGCATTCGAAATGGGTGAGCTTGTGTACATGGAACATTTTGTTTACCTTATGATCCAAAGCGTTACCACATATAATGGATTGGCAGGTGTCACCGCGTGTAGGAAGCTGTGTATGAAGGCAACAAGCAACACCTACAATATCATTAAAGAATGGGTTCACATTTTTTCAAGTTTATCATTATACTTGCATGCCCACATGTACATTGAAAGTGTAATTAGTCCCGGTGCAGTACTCATTTTGCCAAGAAAATACAAGAAAAAGACTTATTTTGGAAGATACCTACTTGATTTGACTAACTTAGACGGCTGATTCTTATTTCCTCTGGCAAAACTTGTAAATAGATTTTTGCACAGAATAAGGACTTTGTCCTGCATCACTTACACTGACTTTGCATTAAGAAGGGATATTTCCATGGCCAGTATGGAGAGGAGGAAGAATTGTAGGGGAAAATATCTCCTTTGATGTGCATATGGGCTTGGTGAGCATTGCTTTAAGACAGACATGAAAAAACAGAAACCCATCCTTTAGGTGGACAGATGTCAGTGGCTCGGATGCAAAGAGCCTTCTGAGAGACAATTCAAATTTGCGTATCTACTTTTTTCCAGTTGAAAATAAAGGGATGACCTGAAAGAAATGAATAATGCTGATTCTACCTACAAATTCTACCTACAATGAAACGAAAAGGTTGACGTGGCCACATAATGCAATGAACCCAGCACCGGTCCACCGAGGGAACATTAAGTGAGATCAGAAAGTGGACATTTAGAATCAACAACAATACAATACACCGAACAGATGAAAACCATACAGACTGAACTTGAATAAATGTAATACTCAGCGTAAAAGTAATTGTATTGTGTTTGATTCTACATTATTAGAATTAGTAATGGGGCAATATAGTAAAGTAAGAAAGGTGACTCAAAACACCTAACCAGTCTCTTATTTTGTCTAATATCTGTGTTGATGTTGTATATGAACGTAGCTGAACCCACATCGAAACTGGCAGGTTAGCTTGTTGTTCTATAAGCAGCATAACACAAAGTCATTGGAAACTCTTCTTAAACACCAGCGAACACATTGACAACTACAGTCCTGGATTCACCACCTTGCACCACCGCAAACCCCCTGTTCACTATCAAGATGTTCTGCATGCGTCACAAACAGCCATTCAGTGCACTGTGGGGATGGAGGGAAGGGAGCACGGGGGGTGGGGCAGATTTGCGAGCACAAGAGGAAGAAGCGAGGTGATTGGCCGGTGCGCAGCAGTGAAAAAAGATGCCATTGGCTACCGTACCTCAAGGAAATGAGGAGAGCAGAGCAGGGCGGCACAGGGAGGGAGAGCAGAATAAAGAGTGAAAAAAGAGAGAAAGAAGGGGGATATTATTTCCCATGGAGACTGCCCCGAAAGTCTCCCAGTCTTTAAAATAGCAACACACATCGTCTCAAAAATCATCCCACACACACACACTGTACACACAAATGAGTGTCACATTTTCAGATGCCTCAACTTTGGCAATTCATCTGAATGTCCACAAATGTATTTTACACACATATAAACTGATTTTAAATGCATAAACACAAAAAACCTGAGTGAATGAACGAAATGAATATACATGAGCAACCTGCACGCATACAAAATCACTCCTGCACACACATTTTGCTCCTTCTCTCTTTTTCTCTGTGGAGACAGCAGTGGTGTTTGTTGTGACACATCTCAGAGGAACTAGGGTCTACTGCTCACTAATGACTTCTCAGTGTGCAGCCTCTTCCGTGTGTTTTTCCATATTGCTCCTGTCAGCTATGCAATTACCACCACATAGCAGCTATTCAGCCTCATAAAACATAGTATGGAGGATGGTGATTCAGTTTTCAGCCCCAAAGTGAGCTGTGTTTCCAGCACGTGAACAAACATAAACAACACACACACACACACACACACACACACACACTCTGAACCAACACTATGGTTGTGTTGTGCGAGTCTTGGTCCAGAAAGCACTGCCTTGAGAACATCATTTCCATGTGACTAACTCTAACATGTTCTTCTTTTAGCCCCACTGTGACCTTGCTGGGCAGGACTGTTTTTGCCTGCAGTGAGATTGCAGAGAGTATATGTGTGTGTGTGTGTGTGTGTGTGTGTGTGTGTGTGTCTGTGTGTGTGTGTGTCTGTGTGTGTGTGTGTGTGTGTGTGTGTGTGTGTGTGTGTGTGTGTGTGTGTGTATGTGTGTGTATGAGAACGTGTATAAGACCCTTGAGACTAGCCTTTGATGTCTCAGTGGCTAATGACATCCACAGCCGTTTCTCTCTTTTCCTTGACAGTCCCCTATATACATTATTCTCTGTCTTTCTCTCTCCCCTCTTTCTCAGTGTCCCCGGCTGTGTTTTTGCCCCTCAGTGGCGCCGCCCTGCTGCAGATTTGCAGCTGCGCGAAGGATGAGTCACAGTGCGCCTTGTTATTCAGCTCTCACACAGTAGCCTCATTTTCAGATTTGTTTCACCAGAGTAATAACGTTTCACCTCTGTAAATGATGACAAACACTCTTACAGCAATTATGACGTGTTGATTCGAATCCGTCTGCTGTGGATTTTTGTCGAGCAGCCCACATGTTGGCCTCTATGCTGTGAATCACATCATTTGAGGCGTGAAGTCTAAATGTAAACATCTCCACTTTCTTTTTACCATGAATGAATGATTATGATAATGACAAAGCTTTGGATAATGAACTGTGAATATTTCACTCACTGCACCTCAGTCTTTTCTTTGGTGATTTTTGTTTTTTGTCGTGGGGGTTGATATTAAAAAAACGCTGATTGATAAAAAGACATTTTGAGTGACAGTGAAAACATAAGTCTCTTGCATTCTCTCCCTCTCCTGTCTTTAAGTGTCTTTCCCTTGACTCCATCTCTCCTCCTTCCTTACTGCCCCAAAATCCTCTCTAATAAGTCATTTCCAGAGGATTAAGGGAAGAGGATAGATGAGTAAGAGAAGAAGAAAATTCACATTACAAATGCCGGGCCTGTTAGAGCCTAATACAGCTTTCAGTGAACAGTATATCTCTCATGCAGTCCCTCATTTCAGTGCATCCTTTGGGTGTTTTTGACCAGACTTTTGGCAGTAATATATGGGATAAACTGCAGCAGCATTCGATTACAGTCCCACCGGAATACTACGTCTGTATAGCGTGGTGGCATTTTTCAAAGTAATGGCTCTGCTTGCACGTTTAGCGACGGGCGCTCGGCATGCGGAGCCTCGCTGCAGAAAGTTATTATGGCTCAATCTTGTGATATGCATATGAAGTGTGAAGGTTTCGATTGATGGTACCAGTACTCTGGAATTAATTCATTTGAATGCTGGATGTCTTCTCATTAACCCTTGAATAAGTTACAGATAACATTACCTAAACCTCAACATTTTCCTTTTTCCTCTGCAGGCATCAGATGTCAAGAAATGCAAAATTTCAAGCTGTTTGAATAGCATCCAAGAGCACGACTATGATCTCTGTGAAGAACTTCTGACCTCCCGACTCCTCCTTCTTACCTCGCCTCTCAGCGATCTGCAGGTAGCCAGTAGACAGGTACTGCTCCATGTCTTGTTGGAAGGCCTCCTCAAAGAACTTCTGCCTCTCTTTCAGCTTGACTTGGGGGGTAGGGACCCCTCCCTGCTCTGCCCCGGGGACTCTCTGCGGGTGCTCCGCATCCAACTCCACTGTAAAACACAATAGAAGAACGTTTTTAAAGCAAGACAATGTAAGCTTTGCTAAACAGCAGCCACTCTGGCCACAAGTGATATTTATGAGACAAAGGTAAAAGGCTATAACAAAGTGAGACAGTAGCACAAAAAGCCAGTGTACTTATTCAGTAATGTCTATTTTACGGCATTATTTATCTAGAGCTTGCTAAAGTTGCTTGTGTTAATACCAGACCAACTATTGTTCATATGAGATTTATTGATAATGAATTCAACTTGTCATTTCTAAAAAGAAGAATGTGTTATTTCTTCTCTCAAAAGTTACTTAGTGTTGCCTTCAAATAAAAGTTGGTTGTTGGAGAGCTCTGAAGAGCTCAAACCTCCACGAAAACCGAACAATTTCTATAAACATATTCTTTACATTTGGAATCAAATTTATTGGAATCTCCATAGTTATGTGTAAAAAAATTACAAACCTGGACAGCCACCAAAGTTCAGTCAATTTTCCCTTGCCTCAAGGTGTACCTGCTGTCCACTAAATTTCACAGAAATCTGCTCAGAAAATGTTTTACTGATAGCACCAGGCAAGTAAGAAAGAAAGAAAAAATCACTTTAATTAAGCCTCAGCTTAATTTACCTAACTTACTTTTATACAAAGGACTCAAATTCTCATTGTATCAAATACATCGTGATCTGACATTAATGGCTCCCACGTCAGACAGGAAGAGGCCGAACTCAACTTCCACTGGCCACGGTCAACCTTTACTGAAGCAGAACGTTGTTCAGTGCTCACATATTCACATATTCAGCGATTCACCTGCAATAACTCAGTACGGTCTCTTGTGGGTTGCACAGGAAGAAGCACACCCACTGAAGCCCCCCTCATACAGCCCCCTCTGCTGCACAAACACTTCAGTAAACCAAGCCTCATCTCCTGCCGTCTGTATCCTCAGTCGTACTGTGGCGTTAAAGGGGTGCTTCAGGATGAAAATCTATCGCTGCTGTCTAGAAAAACAATTGACTGCAATTTTTGTTTTATTCTCCTTCGAATATGAAGATTTCAAGGTTATTATTTAGTCGCTGAGTTTGTCCTATATTAGGCTAAAAGGGTCTGTTGCTTGGCTTTTTATTGTTAAATGGCCTTGTATTTTCTCCCTTTTAAAACATATAATTATTTTGCAAAACATTCATTGGTAGCATATAAAAATAATGGGATGATTTAATATGCTGAACAGAGATTCTTAGATGTGACTGGCCTTAACAAGGCATTTACTTGATTCTGATTGGTCCAGGCAAGACTCAGGGGCAGGACTGTGATTGGTTCTGATCACCGCACTTGGCCCTGTCCTGGGAGATTCCGATGTCTGGGCAATATGTGTGGACAGAGCGGGAGGGGGAAGAGCATATTCAAAAGACGGGGTGATGGCAACTACGACCCTGGGGATAGAGAAACGTTCTCTGTTTGTGTGCATACATGCTCGTGCGTGTGCTTGTGTGTGTGGGCACGGCTGCAGCCTGGAGTCCCGGGCAGGCTGTCTCTTTAGTTCCTCATCTCCCTCTGATAGACAACAGCATTATATAAGACCGCTCGCTGACACTAACTACTGGGGCAAGAACCAGGCCACTAAATATAAAATTTCTGATGTGACCCATGTCTTTGATCCTGGATTAATATGGACCAAAGAAACATCAAATTAAGGGGATGATGGGTTAGAAAGATTCCTTGCCAATGTGAATTTACTTGTGTTCATATTGTCTCAAGAAAATGAGTCAAGAATGTTGCACACTCTCTTCCACTGTTCAAAGCTTATTATAAATCTGTAAAGAATTGCTCAGAGGCATTGCTGGATTTTGCAAACCGGAACATTATGAATCAATTTGGAGCATTTCATGTAACTAAGGTATTCCTTGAGCGCTGCACAATGTTCAGGTTTGCCATATATGTAGTACTGCTCAGGCAGAAGCAAATGTACAGTATGTTATCTCTAATACAATGACAAGATGTACTGGGATTTCAGAGGAAATCCATAGAAAACATGGAGCACAGAAAACAAACAACTTAAGCTTAATACTTTAGCAGCTGAGCAAATAATAGGACAAAAGTGACGGAGAAGATTCCATGCAGGAAGTATGAGCTGAACCATTGCACTGCTGTATCTTCTTGATGCCAACACAGAATGTGAGGTGGTCAGGGAAAATGCTCTGCAGTGCCAGAAGCTTTACTAAAACATGAATGATGGACATGATGGTATGTGGTTTTATCATTGAAACAGAGACAAAGATGTTTGCGGACTGACCACAGATGTCAGTGGTTGGTGCGATTTGAACATTACCTCCTTATGACCGTTTGCATTTACATGCTAAGATTGAGCATATTGTGCTGCCTGTCTCTGCACCATTCTCTGCTTCTCCTCCATGTACACCAGGCCCCCATGCGCACACACACACACACACACACACACACACACACACACACACACACACACACACACACACAAAGAACAGAACAATGAGGTCCCAGCAGAGATGAACATCATACCAACAGCCCTTTGAGACTTGGAAAAGAAAAGTCCTCTCTCTCTCTGTCTAATTTATCTCCTAAATCTGACCAACCTTCGTTTTCTCCATTACTCCGTCAACTTTCCCCCCTGACTCTGTCCTTCCCTTCCTGTTGGCTGGTGTTTGCATGTATGTGGATGTCTTGTAGAGACTGCTCTATTAGATTAGGGGCCTCAGGGAAGCTTTGTCCAGATTGTCAAGCATTGTTTGGGGTTAGTGACAGGTGAGAGAAATTGAGTAAGGGAGAAAGAAGGCAGTGTGTTTAGTTATAATTAGGGCTTGTGGACAGACAGCATTAACAATAGAGCTTGATTCTGTCTTTTTTAAGTCTTTGTGTCTAATCTAATTCTCAATCCATTATTAGCCTGCACGATCTATTTATTTAGACTATGTACCAATTGAATGTGTGTGCCCATCTGTTTGTCTGCCTGTCTCAATGTGCAATCCCCCTGCCTTCCTCCATTAAATCTACATACAAACACTTCTGAGAGTTGCCAAGAAAGTCACGTGCTTACCAATTGTTTCAAATATGAAAACTATTGAACAAATATTCAGTGTTTTCAAATATATCCCAAATGCAAATACATCCAAATTACTGTAAAACCAAAAAGCTTCTTAACCTTGGCAAGACATTAAGCGCCGATAGGGATGGTTTATGTCAGTATTCCCATCAAACACTCAGATGAAATGTCATTTTCTACATTTAATGATGAGCTTTCCAGGCTTGTTTAGAACATAAAACCACCTGTCATATAAATTTCTCTTCTTATGATACCTCTTCTCTTACTAATCTCTCCTTCCTTCGACGCACATTACTGTAGCTACAAAGACTATTTTTAGCTCTCACTGATATTTAGCCCAGGATTAAGTTTGTGTTGATGACTCAAGTGTCAGAGCACAAGTCCTTAAGTCCAAGTACTGCTATATACAGACATTTATACAGACACTATGTTTTACAGACATACTTTCAGACTCATGTGAATGCACATGTAGAGTTGTAAAGACCCTACATCAGCATAGAAATCCTTGCACAACCTCACAAAACAGTCTATTACACGCTTGCATGATATAATTCATATGTGCAATTGTGAACACACGCTCACACAGATATTAACATCTGGTGATGATTCATAGGAGCTAAGGCAACTGTCTTGTTATTCTCAAAGACGACGACAAATAAAATAACATTTTATTCAACTACAAAGGCAAATGATTTTTAATGGCACTCTAGTAGAACAGCTGCTACAATCTGAAACTGAACCACCTCTTCTAAAATGAATACAAAGCGGAATTTCCTTCATGAGAAAAAGACAAAATCAAAGCATGAATGAAGGTAACAAAGTCTCTAGCAATGAATTTCCTGTCAGCCCTGTTAGTTTTGCTTTCAAATTGAAAACAAGATATTTTCAACTGAAAACCTTTTACGGGAACAACATGAACTGAAAAATCTGATGTACCACCTGAGTTTGTACTTGCAGTCTTACTTGGTGCGTCTGTTCTTGGAATCATCATGTAGTCCAAAAAAGTGATACTTTTTTATGCTCAGAAGCTTAGTGGACGACAGTACACACGATATACTCACAGAGTGCTTTCTGCTTTCCTCCTCAACCCTCCACTACCTCTGTGTGATCCAAAACCCCAGAGGAAATAAAAAGAACATAAATAACATTAAATAATTTTGTTCTGCCTGTTCAGACGGTTATTTGTGCAGACGGATCGATATGAAATGAGACTCTTAATTGAATTACACTCATATCTGTTTTCAGCAGTTGAGAAATGTCTGATATGTGCTCTACAAATGCAGGAAGCAGAGCCCACATGAAAAAGGTTGGTATGTCAGGGTGTGTGTGTGTGTGTGTGTGTGTGTGTGTGTGTGTGTGTGTGTGTGTGTGTGTGTGTGTGTGTGTGTGTGTGTGTGTGTGTGTGTGTGTGTGTGAGACAGCAAGCACGTGTGTGTTTGCCTGCTGCGTGGGTGATCATGCTGTGTGTGCTTTTTTATATACCAATTTCATATACAGACATAATAAACAAGCAGAGAACCATTTACCTGCTAATGAATTTTGCTCTTTACGGTCATAAAATTGTAGACTGCATTTTATTTGCTTTGTGTTTACAAGAGTGTGAGTGCGTGTGTGTAGGAAGACTAAAGCAGGACTGTGAGTGTGTTTTTATATGGCATGTAAATGTGTGTCTGTACATAGAAGCGCAGAGACCAAACCTGAAAGAACTGCCTGCAGCTGAAAAGTAGAGGGGAAACTCACCATCAGGGGCAATTCAGGTCTTCAGGATTCAACTCAAGCTTTAGATTTGACTAAATGGATTCCTCACAGCTTGGCTCACAGAGTGAAAATGCAAATCTTAGCATTAAGTGTTCATCATACAAAATTGGTCACAACGTTTCACTTATACAAGCACTGCTAATTTGGGCTTACTTGCAACAGGAACTAATTTTATTTCATTGAGGACATATGAAACTCCCTTTCAGTAGGAGTTATTGATCTTAATTAGAGCTCTTTCAGAATTTTGTTTAGTAAGATTCCTTAGGTTTAAAGGATAATGTGTTTAGAGCAATGACAGACTCCATTTGAGTGACTGTAAATAACAAGTAACACAAAGAGCCTCCATTTCAAATCAAAATATACCTTTTTAGAAGTGATCAACAGCCAATTCAAGTCACTGCACAGCTGGTCCACAGTCATTTACACTTTGTAGTGTACTTCATATATCAGGTACAGCCATAGGCCATGCCAGTGGAGAGAAGGTTATGTTTGAAGCCTTGATGGACTAATGGGTGTATGGGTGTATGGGTGGATGGATGGATGGATGAAAGTGTAAGTGGACTTCCTGGCCAGTTTGACTTTAATGGCGGCCAAAGGCCCAGGACTAGAGCCAGTGTTTGTGTGCCCGTGTGTAGACGGTATTAGACACTGAGGTGTATGTTTACTTATGTAGAGCTGTGTTTACATAGAGGCCCTAGGTCAAAGGTCCTCAGAGGGGGTGCCTCACAGTTTGGAAAAGGAAGTTAATGCTTTGTGACTGAAACCATATGTTAGTGACAGTTTTTAGGAAAACAATTGCCTTATTTAAGAGTTGGTGGTCAAGACTGATTTTCAGTGGTTCATCGGCTTCACACCCTCTCCCAAGCCGATCTGCAGATGCTTGACTTGACGCTGTTCTTCTTTGTAATAAACCTTAATATGCAATCAGGACGGTGTCAGCGGAGTCTCCTTCAACCTCTTCTTATCAGCAACACCATCTAATAAACTACAACATACAATGGTCCTCTGAAACTGAGAGAAAGAAAGACAGAGCAATACACAGGAAGACATAGTGAGAATCGGATGACCGGTGACGCGCAAGATGTATGGGGGGTAAATGTTTTTATCTGTGTGCCAGTCGTGGAGGAAGAGATGACAAGAGTACAGGGACATGGTCGCAGGGCGTGACCTTGCAGCCAAGGCTGAAGAAGCCACAAAATTTTAAACACTCTGAAATGCAGTATGCTTATTTCAAGGTCTGAAAACTGCTCAGCATTTCAATTACTTTTAATTTGTCAACAAAAACTGTCTGCGGCATTTTTTAAGCATGCATGAAACTCTAATACTCTTTTCCTAATGAGCCAAAATGATCTTTTTTTTCTATGTCGATTAAGGCTGAAACAATAAATCCACAATCTCATTATAGGTGTTTCATACATTTCACATTACACTGACTCACTAAACAGATCAAACGTTCAATATCTGATATAAAGTCCCCCTTGTTCCAGCCGTCACTTTAAATTAGCTGTCGGGTCTCAGATGGATTTGTTTCCGTTTGCTTATAAAGCCCTAATATTTCATTCTGAGACAGCCGCTCGCAGCCTGAAGACCAAGAGGCAGGCTTGACAGTGGAGACAGCCACCGCTTCTTCTTCTTGAGCCCTGCGCACTCAGCTGTGGTATTTTTAGATTCTGTCCACCTCGCTAGATCTCTCAAGCGCTCAGGTTTCCGCCAACGGCAGCCCCCAAGATGTAAATAACACACAAACACACACAATCTGTTCTTTCTCTCTGTCATATAGACACACCCATCACAGTTGCTGGCATGTTAAATGACAAATATGCATGAAACAGAAACAGTGTATTCCAGGAGGATTGACTGAATTCCTTTGAGTATATAAAAGAAAACATACTCCAGCATGCACTGGTGACCAGGCACATGACACATAAAAACAAAGGGGGGAGTCATTATTGTGGCTGAAGTTTGACTGAACGGTGTTTTCTCAAGAATGAACCCTCCAGCCATTTATCTGTATCTTGTGATGACTTTTATTGGCTGCTGAGAGTCCCAAGAGTCACTTTGCTGGGTAACCTAAATGTGCCTATAGCTACTCATAGACACATGCACAGTCTGTTGGCCGTACAATGACTTCACACTCATCTTAACACCAATCATCCACACGCTCTGCGGCTCACTGACACTCGCACATACACAGGAGCGCCACTCTTTTCTGTTCTCACTTAATGGTCTGTCTCTTTCTTCCTATTGAAAACACCTGTCTGTCATCGCTTTGTCTGTTGAACTGTAGCAGCCGGAGCTTCATGAGGTTTTATGTCCAGGCTTTTTCCAGGCTTTAATGCTTCAGCACAGAGTTCAAGCGCTCACACAATCGCTCACAAACGCCTGTAAAGCTGGAAGACATTGTTTGACCATACTGTGAATTAATATTTAGCTCAAGGAAGCAGAAACATTATGTTACCATATGTACTAGTTGTCTTCCATGTCACTAGCACATTTTTAAGTATAATTTTAAGCCTCCCAAAGCCTTCCAGCATTTAAGTGTTATTGTTCTACTTTGTAGTGTAAGTTAGTTTTCTTAAGAACACTTGCCTTGGGGATCCCACATTAAATCTGTAACTAAAATTATTTCTCTCTTTACTGAATAAGATAACATTTTCAAGTACCAAAGCTATACGGTAGCTTTCTGAAATATTGAAAATTGTTGTTCAAAATCTTCCACACGCGCTGTTGGCTCCACTTTGTTCTACGTTACACTGAAACAAGAAACCTATGTGAACTTTCCTGTAAAATTCAGATTCAGACTGAAACCCTGCGTAAACTAAATCAGCCATTTCTGGTAAACGAAGGGCCCTATAGACCAAAAAAAGACAGAGTCAGCTTTGTTGCGTGGACTTTTAACATTCAAGGGAAACTGTTTGGTTTAGTATAGAATATGATTTTGAATATATATTAACATTTGTACTTGCAAAAAACAAGATTACTGCTGCTTTGGAAATATTTTAACTGTGAGTTGCGTTTTAGACTGCAGCATCCGATATACAATAAAGGGCTGTGGCTGTTGCTGAGGCTGCAAAGTGGGCTGAACTGTGCGCTACATGCCGTGTGAGTTTACCTCATGTTTTCCTTGACCATACAACAACAGAGGGCAATTGATTTCTTTGGGGTTTTGTCATTTTTATTCATTTATTCTTCCTACTTTGTTATTATAAAAACATTTTACCTACATATATTTTTACAGAGTATTTTGGTATTTTAAAAGTTAGAAATATAAGTGTTTGTGCGTACACACAATAAATATGACTGTGGAACTTTATATTGAGAGTTCAGTATTCATAATGAAGATCACCTATTGACAGTAACTACTTACAGTATACAGTTAACATCTTGATTGGAGGTGCTGGATGCAAACTAAGTTAGAGAGGGCTTGTCAGCTGTGGGTGTTATGGCCATTGAAAATATAACCATGAAACATATAAATAGGATCCCTTTAATAGCTCACTACTAAAAATTAACAACTACTTGACTAATCTGCTTTTTTCACTTATTTTGTCAATGTGCAGGAGTCTTATTTCCAGTCGTCCTCTTCCTCATGCTGAAACACACATCTCCAGCACGGACATTTCAAACACTTACACTGAATTTGTCTCCACTAATGTGGCACTGTAGTGGTGTACAGATCACAGTTGTTACATCATTCACAGCTGGCAAGCATGGAGAAACTAGTTTTTCGCTGGATTGTAACCAAATGAGTGTTTGCTGTGACGCTGCAGTCATTGATGGGTATCTAAAGAGGGGCCTCACTGAGAGGAAACGAACACAATAAAATACTGAGAATACTGCAATAACATGAAGAGTTTTACATTTACTGTGATTTCTTCTGATCTAAATGACTGATTACAAGATATTACTGAGTCATATCTGTAATTGCGATATGTTAGAAATGGTGAGTTTGTGATGTTTAAACTTCACACACTAACACCCTTTATGATTGAAGCTGCGTTTTGAAGATAAAGACGTGCCTAATCATTTGAGAACAGAGTAACAGTCAGGAGCTTGCTAGTTAAATATTTGCTTGGTCCACATGATTCCTAACTGCACACGTGAAAGTTTTCTCTCTCTTTCTTCGTCGGTAAACATCATCTAATTTCAGTATGAGTCAAAACGCACATTAAACCAGTTTTGCTAACTACACGTGCAACAAGGCAACTGTACACCAACATGCGTGGCAAAGCTCAGTAGGAGGGCTTCTCGCTTCCTGCTAAGTCATTCACAGTCTTAACAACACCAGAGGATAGAACATTTTTCATCCCAAATTATGACTTATTATATGGTAAAAGATACCATACAGCTTAAGAGACTCCATTACACAGCCCTGAGTAAGCTGATAAATTCCTTTTGACCGACTCCGCATATGAAGGCATCCAGCTCACGTGTCAAAACAACAAGCTGCCAGTGTTATTTACCTGGGTTACTGTCTGTCAATTAGTCACACAAAAAGAACAGATGGATAGAAAAACATTAAATTGCTTAGACAGGCTGCGACAGTACACACTCACACATTAACAGATAGAGTGGATGGGTCATGACCAGGCCTGGCAGCAAATCAGAGGGGTCAGCTAGCTGCCCAACCATTCACAGTAGAGGACTGTACAGTGGGATTAGGAATGTACCAATTAGATGTGAAAGGGGTGAAGGTCACATCTAAAAGTGTCAGGCAACTTCACTGAGCATGTTTAGAGGAGGCTGAACATATGCTGAGCTCTTCTAGAAATGTCCTCATAATTTATTTCACTCAAGTTACAACTTTGCGTGATTAAGTTATGTTCTCTAATATTAATTAAACTATTATCATCAATTATTAAATTAAAATCCATAACAGTGAAAAACTGATCCCTACAAATCACTGAAATTTGTGCTACTGATAAATAATTTTAGTAAATCCTAGATATATTAATGAGTTAATATTTCAAACAAATACTCATTCTTGCCATTACAGACCCTTATTTATTTTCCCATTTATAAAAACACTCGTGATTAAAACGTTTGCCCTGGTCTCACCTCAGCTAATGTTACTGATGCTTGAATCCTGGGGAGATTCTGGCAATTTTACAGTGAATGCACTGCAGGGGATTTAAATGCAGCCTCAGTCCGCATCATCTGAAGAGCTTAAAGTTAGATTTGATAAAAACCCAGGCGGCTAACAGAGCATTTCGGCTTTAAAGTCATCAAAGCACCAGCAATTTCATGTGTTTGGGCCTTATGAGGCAGGTAATAAATGCAGCATAGGTGAGGGGAAAAGACAGTCATGACCGGAGTCCTAAATGACCACAATCAACTTCAAAAAAAATGTATTTTGACTTCACATATGTGACATACCTGAGAAATTATTGAAATGATTTTGTTAAAAAGGTGAAAAACCAGAATCACTGATATACATGGTGAAAATGCAATACATCTGACAAAGACGTGACAAACACAGAATCAAACACACACCACACAGTCACGGTTACATAATATGACACAATGTGATGCCAGTAGCTGCATCCTGGATCCCAAGGTCCGCGTAATATTTCGCCATTTATAAATCTGATTTGACACAGCAGTGAAGCAAGGGAAACTGTCTTATACTTTCAAATGATGTGAGTTATTCATCCTTGTTTAACCAAAACCCAAATAAAACTAACCAAAACTGTCTTGTTGCTGCATAGGCATACAGTGAGCAGCTGCACTGCACAGCTCTGGGATGTGTAGCCATGTCTGCCTGTTTGTTTTGTTCTGAAGTGACTGAGTTCAAAATCTAAATATTGTGGGTAGAAGAGCCTGAAGCAGAGGCGACGGAGGGGAATGTGAGCAAGTGTACTCTATGGAGGCAATTTTAACATTTTCTTAGCTTTTTGCTTCCCTCTGCCAGCTGACATTTACCTCAAAACATTTCCATTGCTGCAAGGCATCTAGTCTTTTTAAATGTGTATATTCAAGCGTACAGTACATGTGTATGTTAGCATGCAGTCACGTGACATACATGCCGAGAGAATCAAGTTTACACCAGCAGGGGCCAGACGATTGGAAAGGTCAGCAGCAGAGAAGATAAAGGGTATGGAACATATCAAGTTTATGCATTTTCAGGGCTTTATGAGTGTACATTAACACCAAGCATTAAATTCAGGTAAGAAAAAATGTTGTATATATAATGCTTGACAAAAAATTTGACTTGGAATTTGAATCACTGCATCAGAGACTGATTGTGAAGTGGAACCTGTTTGTTTAGAAGGTGGATATAAACATTTCAATGTTAAGAAATTCCAGGCAAAAGTCTTTCTGCAATGTGAAATATCAATGCATTTGCACAATTAAATAATAAATTAATACATTTAAAAAAAATGAAAAACAAATATTATTGGAATATGCATTATACCTACAAGAAAGTAACACATGGATGACTATTAAAGATATGTCGCATGTTTGATTTTTTATGACAAAATGTTTTTGTTCTTGTGTTAGAATTTAAGTAAACACACTAAATAGCCTTGTGGCCTTCAATTACAACCAAACCATTCAACATAATGTTGTGTTTAATGTTCTGTGGCCTTGAACCATTATCTTGATAACTGGCGACATAGAAAGACAGTGAGAAAGATAGAGAGCAGGTTGTTTTATCTGACAGCAACTGACAGTACATTGTCAAACAGAGGGTCCATCCATCAATGGGAGAGAGGAGGAAAGGGGGAGTTTAAATGTTCTTAGAGGTCTCCCAGCTCTTCCCAAGCCGGTCGAACTGCTCACCTTGCACAATCTGCCCAAAAAACGACGTTCTCGTTTCTCAAAAAAATGTACTGCCCACGTGAACCCTCATGTTCCTTGATGCCATTTCAGCTGACTGCAACTGGCTATGCTTGGTAAGGATACTGAATACACCATACACTCTTATATTGAGAAACCAGTGTAAGTAATGTTTGAGGCATGAGTGATAAATGATTTTAACTAATATGTTGAAATTGAATTCTTAGGCAAATCAAAATTTTGCAGTTCCAGTCCTGCTTCATTTGCCATTCAAATGCAGCTAAACCCGGCCTTTCAAACAGGGATTAAATGTAACTTAATGAATAATGAAAAATTTAATTTCCCATACTCTTCCCTGTGCTCAGAGATAAAAATAGGAGAAAAAGAATCCCTGGGCTGCCAAATAAATCAGTGTTCAACCAATGGGCTCTAAGCACCCAACGAGGAATCGAACTATAGCGGAGTATGGATACAATTTATTACCTCCACAAAGGCCTTAACCATATGCACATATAGTACAGCTGTGTCACTCTGTAGTACTGGAAACAGATAAAAAAAATTTACCCTGCTCCCGAGGAGACAATTAAAAAAAGCTTACATCACCAAAACCTCTGTGAACTGTGATTAAAGGCTAAATGAGGAGGTGAAAGGAAGAGGAGAGGGAGACAAAGTGAGGATAAGAGGCATTTTCTTACAGGTTAATTGCATGCCTTGAAGGGAGCTTTACTCACACCAATAAGGGTGGTCTTGTTTAACGATGGGTAACATAGTGATGACTGTGCGTTAGCCTCTAAATTAGGAAACCCGGCCAATCTGATCTTCACAACAGGGAAGGCAGTTAAAATCTCTAGAAGGCCCCAGTGACTCAAACACACAACAAAAACAGTCAGAAAAAGGAAACTGCAGTGCACACATGCCCTCCGGTGTTCTGTACAATCTAACCCAAGCAGCTGAGATATTCTGGACAGGCAAAAGCTCTTCACAACAGGTACTACTGTGGCACTGCAGTTGGGTTAAAATGGTCAGCTTCAAATGTTTAAAAAGATGTAGATTATTTGTAAGTGAACATGATGTGTGCAAATGAGGAGCTGCATGCATGTAGATATTCGCATCCCATATGACCATGTATTTTAGACACGCACACACTATGTTTTCTGGGATAAAACTGTGTGAATATTTTAGATTTCTACAACATTCAGACAGGAATTGATGCATTATGCAGGAATCTCCTCTCTTCCCACAACAGCAATAAATACAGCGTTACATCAGTAAAACCCACTGGAAGTCGTCAGTGAAGACGTCCCTCAAGAGCGACCTGTTCACTCTTTATTTTTTTATATTACTAAGCAGAGGAGAGTGAAGAGAGAGATACAGGAGACAGAGACGTGGGATAGACATGCATCTGAGGCTTTGAGCCAAACTTGAACTTCCAACACTGTAGGAACTCAGCTCCCTCACTCCTACACATGAGTAGACCAGAAAATATACTGTCGGTGGTAAATAATTCTATACATATAATTGTTAAAGATCAGGTCTGAGGTCTTGGCACATCACCTTGTTATTACCCTCTATAGGATAAAAACGCAATTAAATATAAATTGTTATTTGTACCGCAACACAAGTTTTATAGCAATCAAGCGAGAAACAGTGGAGCACTGTGGGGTTACACAAGCACTGCATATATAGCACCAAACAGAGCTTAAGTGCAGTGAAGCGTATGCCCATTGTGGGATGACAAAATACTAAAAATATAATAATCTCCTTGAAACATTTGTGGGGGTCCAGTTTATATTTTAATAACCTTGAAAAAGTTAAATGTTTTCAGTCTTTAAACATATGTCTACAGTCGCTATAACCTGAAAGGAGGGCTTTCATTTAATAATCCCAGTCTTCATCTACCCAAAAATACCAAAGAAGAGGATCCGAATTGAACAGAGTTTTGAGTCACCTTGCACATGAATAACCCATCATCTCAGCTAAGAACATTTGTTTTTATACACAGTGCAGTAATCACACCATGCATAACAGGCCCACATACACTTGATCAATCTTTCATCGGTACTCATGTTGGAGCGAGAGCCAAAATGGGTGTACAAGTGCAGGGCGCAGGTCTTTTCATTTAGAGATGCTGATAAATGATAGATTAGTTTACATGCAAGGTGTCTTGCTGAACCAGAGTAAAAATCTAAAGCAGGTGTTCTGACATATGTGCGACATGGTTGTTTTATTATTTAAAGTTGATTTAATCAGGTAGGTTGGTTTGGCAACAAATGTATTGTTCAGGGATCACCTGGAATGAGTCAAAAGGCCTTTTGAGGAGGGGTGGGAATTAACGCTGTGCGTCTGAGTTCCAGTACGGTGTGTTCTGTTCTTTGTTTGTTTATGGTTTATGGATTACTTTAGCTATATTTTAAAGCTTTTGCCAGAGGAGACGACAAACAATATGTCAACAAACCACAGATGGATCTAACATTTAACTGAGCTTAGATGTAGGTTACTGCTTTTAGTACTCATAGTGCATAGTCATTTATCATTTGGCCCCACCACCCACAAATAATTAGATTTCTATGAACTGTTATCCTCTATCTATCTATATATCTATATATCTCTATCTCTATATGTATGTATATTCATATATATGTGTGTGTGTGTGTGTGTGTGTGTGTGTGTGTGTGTGTGTGTGTGTGTGTGTGTGTGTGTGTGTGTGTGTGTGTGTGTGTGTGTAGCCCTCCCGGGCTCTTCTGCTCTCGCAGCAGAAACATCTAATTCTCTCTCTTTCTTGGACCCATGCCATCCCCAACCTTTGCCTTTATTTAGCAGCCTCATTTCCTACTTGCACAGCTCAACAAACAATGGAGAAGCTTCCAGCTACAGAGGCTGGTGGGATTGCGTGTGTATAGATCTTGGTTAAGAGGCAGCCTAGTGAGATAATGGAACTACTGTATGAATCTACAAATATGATATGAGGAGCTGGCGTACTGTCATCCTGTAGTGGCTGAGTAAACGGGAGGGAGAGAGTGAGATAGTCTGTCTCTGTGAGTAAGGCATCAGGATGAAAGTGGTTACAACTCATATTTTTACAACTTGTAGTCCGTGATCTTGATAAATCCACATTCTTAGGTAGTTTAGAAATTTGAGTCTATGCTGAGAGCTCCTCTTGCTCCTTCTTCAGTTACTATTCCTCTGTTACTCTTCAAAGAAACATTACAGTAGTCGCGCTGAATAATTCAAATTTCTTCTCACATGGTATAATCATTGAGCCCATCATTCACCTTTAGAGTTTTAAGATTTTACAGTTTTACCAGAAATGAACCAAAAAACTGCTGAACACATCCACTCTCCTGCCCACGGGCAGAGGATACTAAATGGAGCTGTTTAAAATAAGTTTAATGAAGGCTGCCAGATGGTAAATAACACTAAGCAAAACTAAACATAGTTACTTCCAGCAGGAAAATGGCACATCTCATCCACATCTTTTCCAGTTGGTTCATGGAGCAATTAGATAGGCTTCATGTTACTCCAATGCCCTGCACAGTTACAATATATCAGTGCAACACATCGCCTTCAGGTGAGGTCGACGGGATGTTGACAACATTGTGGATATGGCTCAAATATCCATAGAACCTCCGCTATACCATCAAGTCAAAATTGAGCAAGCTCTGTGGACTTCAGAGAAACTTTCGAGATAAAATTGGGTACCTACTAAAATGATCTAAACTACATTTCTATTGAGAATGGAATAAAAAACCAAATGTTGCCATAATAACCTAAGCAACATGCTTCGGAGGATTTGTGACATGTAGATGTCAAGTGGTAGAGTTATGTTGCTCTCAAATCTGAGGCTTCCATGGCAAAGAGCTACACTCTTCTTGTACTGTAGTAAACATTTAGACACACCAGTTCTGTACACCTCACTGCAACTTGCATTTCAGTGACATTTTGATGTCTTTGCAAACAGGCCATGCAAGCTGGCCCATAAGCAAAACTGAAAGGGTTGTGTTCCTACACAATACATTTCTTGCTCAGCCTGAAGGGCTGTTATTCTTGACATAGTAACTCTGTTACAGTTAGAACATTAAGGTGTCGTGGTAATGATGTGTACAAAAAAACCAACGTTGTCGTACTAACTGTCAAGCCAATTCTTTTTCTGAAAACTCAACAGTTTCAGCTCTCTGGATGAACTGTCTGGCAGAGAGCTTGTTCTTCTCGTATGCACTGAAGTCTTGCGCTAAATATTTCAAGGGTGTTTTTGTTAGACCCTGTCAGAGATAGGAAAAGCTATCAGCAAAATCGCTTTTGTATTGCCAAGCTCTAGTTCTCTTCTCTGTCACTCCATATTTCTCACATATCCTCCTCATCCCTCTTCTGTTGCTCTTCTCCCTCTTTCACTCCCCTCATCTATCTGCAGTCGCAGTGCACCCTCCTGTTAGGCCCGGCATGAATTGTTAAAGGCGTAATCTTGGCCAGGGGAGAGAATGTTACAAAGAGCATTAGCACAGAGATGAGGCAACATCACACACAAGTGCACATGCATGCATACACAAGCTCTCTCACACACTCACACACAGAACCCCCCTGGGCATGTATATCTCCATAGTATACTCTCCTCTTTGATATTGTATCATCTGCCCTATATTATTTCAATATTTCTCCTATTATCAATAGTATGTGTTTTCTTTCCTCAAGGCTGAATCACATCCTGGGGGGAAAAAACACACACATTTACTGGCCCAGTGATGATGCTGTATTGTCAATCCATCTGTTGTTTTTTTGTATCTGACTTCTAGTTGTGCCACACATAGTCACCTGGCACACAGCGGGAAGGCCTTCCCTCCCCCATAGCAACCTGTCTTGCTGTCTCCTTTTGTTTTGTGTGATGCACTGACACACACACACACACACACACACACACACACACACACACACACACACACACACACACACACACACACACACACACACACACACACACACACACACCACTTACAAATCTGTGAATTCACAATACCTGGCAAAAGAACAAAGAATGAACACTGATAGCCTCATCTACATACCTGTACATAACATTCAGACTCTTGTTCAATCCCTCACACAGCGCACATTTTCAAACACTTTTTCTTTCTGCTGAGTAAGGTACAAAGAGTCACAGAGACTCAGAGAAAATCAAGGAGAGAGGGAAAAGATGTGCTCTATGACCCCAGTCCAAATGAAAGGTCCTTGAGGGGTTTATCTGTCTCTGCCTGACCTGAGTAATATACCCTTAAATAAGGCATTAGGCAAGGAGTTGGAGGACAGAGGGAGAGTGCAGGCAGAGGAAAGCCTTGGAAAGAAAGCTATAGGAACTTGAACAGCAAGACACAGAAACAGTGACGGCCCTCAGCATGTAGATGAGCACAGAAAAACTCACTTTACAGCATATGTAGCACAAATAAGGACAGAAACACACACAAATGCACGCATAAGCATGATTGTGACAGCCACATAAATGCAAACAAGCATTAAACTCACTGAAACTGAAAACATTAACTCTGTAACAGACTCCAACTCTGTCTGTTCAACCATGGACCTCATCAAAGCAAATCTCAGGCTGTCTGACCACACTATTACTTTTCTCTCAGCCCCCCCTTTCTCCATTTCCCACAGGAGTGGGAGGAGAGAGTGAGAAAAAAAAAAAAAAAAAACATAACCCACCTGCTGAGGCACATCATACAGGGATGGAAAATTCAGTTTCTAAAACATCTGTGACCAGGAATTGAGACAAAAACACTGATGCTCCTCCTTTTTTAAGTAGAAAATAGATTTTGCATTTAAATATATAGATCTGTGTATGAAAATACACTGGTCTTTGTTCATCGCTATGTGTTTGTTTGTGCATGTCTATTTGGATTTGTGTGTGTGGTATAATTTAAGAGTCTGTCATCTCAGCCCTCCAGTTTTACATCATCCCCGCACACATTTGAGGACATGTTTGAAATAATCTGAAATCTAAATTCAGATTCATCCCTCTCACCCTTACTTTGCCATTTAAGTAACTGGGGCACACCATTAAAACAAAAACAACTTCCATATCTCTGTGTGTGGATTTATATGCCAGTCTCTATTGTCCCTTTAATTACTATCATTATGCTCCTTGGGGATCTGTCCAAGTATTGTTCTTTTGTCAGGCCAGACAGCCGAGAGTCATTTCAGCATGATGAGCAGTGGGAGCTTATCTGTAGCTGTGATACTGAAAAAGGTAACACACAGATTCTTCAACTTCACCACTATGGTGATATAAATTGATGGATGACTGGATGAAATTGCATCTGGTGATCTTTGACATTTGAAAAAAAATCAATAGGAAACTCACTGAGGTGTTTAGATGCATCAATATTTCTAAGAACTGAGCAGGAATCCTGGTGTGCCAAGTTATACTAACCCTGACTATGACCTTATTCTGATAATGATAATCAGGAAAAAGACAGTACACCCAGTCCCGCCCCATAGTAACTGTTGCTATGCCTTTCAAGCCTTCTGTTTTCACACAACACATATGCAGTATACAATGATGGTGGGTGGCAGTTTTGCCGCTCAGAATTCTAAGTAATTTTATAAACAATGGATCATTAATTTGAGAAATGGTAGCTAAAAGCAGGCTACTCATTTCGAGCCAGAGACCACCAATTTTACGGGCTGAAGTGACAACTGTTGCCGGCAGATTTTCTTAGTTGTAGCTAGCTAGCTAATTATGCGAACATTAGCTCCATGAGTTTGTTGAAAATGCCATCTCTGAATGACTTCAGTGCTTCCTGCTGACTCATATTGAATGAGAACCCTGTAAAAAGGATCTTAGATATGCATAGGATGGCTCACATGATATTGTTTGAAAAGACTGAGGCTAAAGTTGGCAGATCTCTGGCAAAAAACGTCAGCATCCTCTCCAGTGTTGTTCAGAATTTTCAGTATGTTTTCACAGAACATTTTTACCTCCACATCCACAACTGGAATGCACACAGTGCACACATTGGTTTTGGAAAGGTTTAAAAAAGTTGTCAAGCTATGATTGGAAAATTGCTGTTTGGGGGAGGGGGTTAGTCAACAGTCAATTCCAGTAGTTGCATTATCACTGAGATGAGCTTCATTTATCTGGCTTCAGACTGTATGCAAATGCATCACTGTCTATGTGTCTGATAGATGATACTTGATAGATGATACTTGATTAAAACCGTGGCAACAGTCCATCCAATCTCCCGTTCTACCACCTCCCAAAGGTGTTCTATTGGATTCGGATCTGGTGACTGGGGAGGCCACTGAAGTACACTGAACTCATTGTCATCCTCATTAAACCATTTTGAGACGACTTATGTTTTATGACATGGTGCATTATAGTGCTGGAATAAACCATTAGAATATGATAAACTGTGGCCATAAAGGGATGCACATGGTCAGACTCAGCAAGAATACTCAACAGGCTGTGGAATTCAAACCATGATTAATTGGTATTAAGGGTCCCAAAGTGTGCCAAGAGAACATTCCCACTCCATTACACTAACACCACCAGCCTGGACTGTTGACACAAGGTAGGTTGGATCCATGGATTCATGCTGTTGATGCCAATCGCTGACCCTACCATCTGTGTACCTCAGCAGAAATTGAGATTCATCAGACCCGACTACTTTTCCAGCCTTCGACTGTCTAGTTTTGGTGAGCCTGTGCCCACTTCAGCCTCAGATTTCTGTTCTTGGCAGACAGGAACCTGATGTGATCTTCTGCTGTTATATCCCATCTGCCTCAAAGTTTGACGTATTATGCTTTCTAAAATTATTTTCTGCTCATCACAGTTGTAAAGAATGGTTATCTGAGTTACTGTAGCCTTTCTGTCAGCTCCAACCAGTTTGGCAATTCTCCTCTGCCCTCTTTCATCAACAAGGCATTTTTGTCACAGAACTGCTGCTCACTTCACGTTTTTTTTGCACCATTCTGAGTAAACTCTAGAGACTGTTGTGTGTGAAATTCCCAGGAGATCAGCAGTTTCAGAAATGCTCAAACCAGCCAATTTGGCACCAACAATCATGCCACATTCAAAGATCACATTTTGTCCCCATTCTGAAGTTGATTTGAACATTAATCGAAGCTCCTAATCTGTATCTGCATGACTCTATGCATTGTACTGCCTCTGCATGATTGGCCGATTGGATCATTGCATGAACAAGCAGATGTACAGGTGTTCCTAATAAATTGCTCAGTGAGTGTATGTTAGAGGTGAAACAGAACACTTACTGTGTGTGACAAGGGCCTAGCTTTTTCAGTTTCCACTGTCCTTAATTTTTGAAACATCCTGTCCTCCAGATAGTAGAGGCTAAAGATCCTACATTCCTTTAGTCTGTGATCTCTGTACAACCTCTGTACCACCACCATAATCAGCACTAATTAGCAGACTCCGAGATAGTGTGGTGGCCTGTCGTATGTCCTTTTATTAGTCATTTTCACTATCTATAATGGGTTTTTTGGCTTGGGTCAGTCTCTTTAATTCCTCCTCTTTACCAATATTCTCTTTCTATTATTCTTGAGTCACTCTCATTCTGCCTTTTCACCCCTGTCCTTCATCCTCCACCTGTTTTTTTTTTTTTTGCCCTCTCTATTTTACCCTTCCTCTTCTGCACAGCTCTCTTCCTCTTTCATTGTTCATCATCTCAATTTTCTGCCCTCTTTTACTTCTCTCTTTTCTTTCTCATACCCAACCATCTCCTTCACCTCCCCCCTCCTCAGTGTCTTCCCCTCATTCAGTCTTTTATCGTTCCCCTTCCTCCTTTTGTCTCCTGCCTTCTCCTTCTATGGGACTCTTTGTAATATACTAAAAAGCATCTTTGCTGTGAGACTGTTCCTCCTAATCTAACTGAACAAAGATAGTTTTTGTGTAAACATTGTTGGGAAAATCAGACAGTAGTACAGTTGAGTAAATAATATGATTTGAAGAGGGGAGACAATATGCTCAACAAACACCTGTTAAACCAGGTGGACACTGATTGCAACATAGAATGAAAAGAAAGGACGAGGGAACAGGCAAGATAGAGGGAGGAAGAGAGAAAAGTAGGGAGGAAAGGACAATAAACAAGGTTGGAGAAGTAGAGTGAGAAATAATGTGTTATCCATCCCAAAACACTGTAAATTCCTAATTGATGGTCGACATGTCTGTGACCCTTAAGAATAAGTGGTAACAAAAACAAATGGATGGATGATTAGCGTCATCACAATGGTAAACCGTGTCACTGCACCAAAAATATTGTAGTTATGATTTATGTACTTATTTGTTAATGCACGTGTGTGCAACTGTGTGCATATTTGTGGGCATGTGCATGAAAAGACTCACCATTTATGCAATCGCACACATACATCGGTTATGTAACATTGGGAGCATGCTATACAAAGACTAGATATTCGAATGGTACAGATCTAATTACTTTTTCATGTCACATCCATCAAAAACAAACAAAAAAGTGGAGTCAGTCAAGGTTAAAATGTAATTATGTCTTATGAAAATCAAGCCATGCTCTGTCCTTGACTTTATCCTTTGACAGCACAGATTCTTTCAACTCTTGAACAAAATCCATCTTTAAAGACAATTAATACCATCATTCCCAGTCTTAACCTTCTTCAGTGGCTTCAAAGTGAGCGTGACCTCCTTGAAAATGAACAGACAAATAAGATGCATCTGCCTGTGTACACAGCACCAGTGTTTACATGTCATGTGAGTAGTGTTTGAATACACTAATTAGCAGGCTAACTGCATTTTAGTTACATGACATCGAGGTGCATGGAGAAATGTGTGCACGCACAGATGAAAGCATACAAGTATACATACACACACATACAGTGCATGCAGTCATTCACTCACAGGAGACACTGGATGAAAAGTCAACTGCAGCATTCAAACATTTTCACTTGGCAGCAACAGTCTCACTTACTATGAGTGTTTAAACTGTTGAGCACAAGCAAATATTTGGTTGAGCATAAAAAAATTAAGCACCTTCTGTGCTGCTACCTGCTAAATGTCACATCTCAGGGACTCCTACCTTTTCGGTTAATCCACTACTTGCCAATTTGTTATCAGAATGACTAGACTGCATGCTAATTACCATTTTAAAATGCCAGCCAAACACAATTCTCTTGACATATTATCATTACCCTGCCAACATACACATTTATGCTTTATGCTGATATTATGTAATGAGCACTTTTTATACCCACTGAACACCGTTTTCTAAATAGTGCTGAATATTTATAGAGATTTTTATGTAGTGAGTGGAGCGGCAAAACCAATAAACCTCCAAGAGGAAGCGCATTCAAAATTACCAAGGATCCTCTCAGCAATTTTTATTTTGCTTTATCCCTGAAAATATTACCTTTTTGAGAAAAAAAAGATTTCTTCTGGCGGCATTAAAAGTTGAATTTGCCCATGGATTTAGCCATCAGAGACAGTGCAGGAGCCAGCTACTGTACTATATTTCAATAGTCCAGACTCCACTCATTAAAGCAGCACAAAAGCCTAATCACATCGGCAGCGCCTTGATTTACATGCAATTAAAATTTCATGCAAACCCAGATAAACCAGACAGGAGGAGAGCAGAGGAGCGAAGGAGGAGGACACAAGAGAAAGAGGAGGGCAGAGGAGAGTGGGGAAAGGAGGAGTGCTCTGGGTCACAGAGGAGAAGGAACAGAATGAGACACCGGCAGAGAAGAGAGCAGATGTGTACAGTAACCAGGCGCGAAAAGAAAGAAGGGCGGCGACAGAGAGAGGAGGTGGGGAGGGGAGAATAGATGGGGAGAGGAGGGGTGAGGCGAGCCATCATTTGGCAGGGGAAGTGATGACATAGCACATCCATCTCAGTGGCAGGTGCCTGCTGTTGCTCCTTTACAGAGGACACAAACTAAGAGAGCGAGCTCAGCACCAGCATTACACTTTGATTATACCACACCGAGTCAGGCTGCTGGAACAGAGATTAAAAAATGCTACGGATTGTCTTACCTAAAAATATTACTGCCCTTCAAATAAAGTGCTTTAAACAAGTCCATAAATAGTACATAACTATGCTCTATTTTTGTCTCAGTTGCTTCAGTATTTTAATTATTTCAATTTTAAATCAGTAAAATAAGTACAGTAAATCTTTTATTTGATGTTTTAAAGCATTTATATCATAAATGATCCTTGCCAATCTGGCATTGCTTGGGCATGTTCCTTTGATATTTACACCAAAGGACTATTTACAACTCATGAAATGGTAATATGATTTTAAAAAAATGGTTCAATATTCAACTAATCTCTAATCTCCTTTCTTATTTTCTTAAAAGCTGTTGTTTAGCTACAACTACTGACTTTCTTCAGATGCTGCACTTGGTTATGTAACATTAGGGTTAGTAAATCAGTAATCAGAGCCTATAGCCACTTGATATTTCCTTTTGAAGGCACTGCTCTATAAGAAGGCAATTTGATGGGATGGGTGATAAATGTGATGTCAGCTAATGAGGGAAATGGGAGTTATACAACAATAAGCTAGCGTACAATGATGTAATTATAAAAAAAAACAGTCATAAACACACAATAGACATCTACTGTGGGTGGGTGTGTCAGTGTGTGATCATTAACACATCACCCAGACACACAAAAGGTTTCCAGGCGAGTTATATGCAAGGCAGGGCAGTAAATAACATCCCCAACATAACAGGGGGGAGAATGAGAATGAAAGCAAGAAGAGGGGGATGGTGCAATAATAATGAAAGCAATAAAAGGAGACCCATTTTCCTAGATGTGGTCTGTGCCTCAGATCACATCAGTCAGATCAGCCGTCAATGTGTGTGTGTGTGTGTGTGTGTGTGTGTGTGTGTGTGTGTGTGTGTGTGGGTGTGTATATGCGTGGATGCTCGTGGATGTGCGTCTGAGAGAGAGAATTTCTGTATTATGTATGTATGTTCCCATTGAGCCCTCAGAAGAGTCAAAATGACTCAGATCATCTTATCAATCACCCACTTACAGTACAGTGTGAGTGTGTGTGTGTGTGTGTGTGTGTGTGCGTGCTACTTGAAGTCAAACATTAAGACTGCAGAGCAGTCCCACACACTTTCACCCACTGAATAAGTGATAGACCTCACACTATAACATTATAGCCATATTCCATTCTCATAATCCTTGCACTGTCCTGCAAAAGGTTACAGTAGTTACTCACACTTAAAGAATTTCACTCTCACTCAGTCATGAATTCAGCTAAAAGGAAGCATATAAACAGAAAAACTGAAATAAAAATGTGGGACTAAATCCTACCATAACCATTTTCCTGCTGTTTTTTTCCTTTTGTTTTCAGCCTATTTCATTCTTTCAGGATAAGAATGAAATACCCATCAGTTTTACCGAAGTGACTGACATCAGCATGTCATCTGGTCTTCTCCTCTCACTGAAAAGATACCGCTGGTTTGATTGTCAATTGATTCGCAGCACCTTTCCAATAGATCGACAGCTGGAGGCGCTCCTGGGACTATGTAAACACACTCGTGCATGCTCCCACACACTCCCACATTACACACCTCCTCAAACTCTTTTTCCATCATGCAAACATGTGCAAGTATGTGCACACAAGCACGCATTATCATCCTGTAGTTTTACTACTATGCATATCATTTTCCCTTATACAAACTGTGCAGTGTTACACAATCAAATACTCATCCTCACTCCTACTCCCTATCTTTCTGCTGCCACACACACCAGACTTCACATTCCTACTGTCAATAAAGAGAACATTCTTGATTTCGCTTGTAATGTCTATATTATTAACAATTAAATACATTTGTTGTTACATTGCCTTGAACTACATGATTCCCTTCTGTTTTGGCCAGGTCTCCATTAAAAACAAGGACCCTCTACTTGAAAGGACAAAAAGAAGGTTGATTTAAAACAAAACCTATGCCACACAGACACTTGACACACTGGAACACACACAGATCACCACTCCCAATCACAAAAGAAGAAAAACAGTCACTTACAAGAGTTCCTTTGGCTCCCGTCTGTTGCACCTGGCGAGGTGGACATCCCAGCAGGATGTTTTTTGCCCTCACAAGATAACCAAAGGCAGGGAGGGGGAGGCAGACAGCACGACGATAGTATACCGAAAACTCCACTGATCACAACAACACCTGCCCACCACGCATCCTAACACTGTCTCTCACTCTCCGCACATGCTCTTCCGTGCAAAATATGCTCCAGAGATGCTCACACGCACACACATGCAGATCAGCTCACACACTTATAGACACTAAAATATTGAGCGTTCTCAAGAACCGAGCACCCAAGAAACACACACGTGCATGTATGGCTCGGCGCTGAACCGGTGACTAGCTCCGGTGTGGAGGCTGCTGAGGCTGACAGTGGAGGGAGAGAGCGAGAGGACCGAAGATGACTGGAGCATACCACTGGCTGCTGCTGAGCAAGGGAGGAGGGGGACCGGAGGAGAGAAGAGAGGATGAAGAGGGGGTGGGAAAGAGGGTGTGTGCATAAGGACGAAGGGAAATAAGGAGCACAGATGATTATGAGTTTGTGTGCGTGTGGCTGCGCATGTGTCTATAACTTGTGAAAACGTTTGCATCTGACCTTTGAACACACTAATGCCTCTTAACCCCGCCTGTCTACTTTATACACCTCCTTTGTTTATATGACTCAGTGGCTGAAGAAGCAAGCTATTTTCATAAACAGGGATGAGTCCCTATTAAAGTGGACACAGAGTAAAGATGGCAACAAAACAGAATCACTTCCAAAAGGTTAGGTTTCGCTTTTCTGTTTTTACCATCCACACACACACACACACACACACACACACACACACACACACACACACACACACACACACACACACACACACACACACACACAAAGCCTTACAAACAAGTCATACAGTCAAAAGTGAAACAGGCTTGTATCCACACCCACTCTGTCTGCGTCCACCGCCTGAGGGGGGCATAATAATCGTCCTCATTAGCATGATGCTGTGAAGAGCATCACAGTTCCACCTACCTTTGTCTCCTTCTGTCACGTCCTTCACTAACTCCTCCCCTCTCTTTTTTCCTCTGACATGCCCCCTCTTTAGCGATGCATGCAACCATGCTAGTGCCAGTGATTAGAGCATTGTGGATTTTCAAATGATTATATTTAAAAATAAAGTATGACTGTTTCCTATATCAGTTTTGTAAATGTTAGAATCAGTGCGGTTTCAAAATATTAAATAGGCCTGAAGAGTGCATATGTGAAATCAAACAACATATGATTAAGAGTCAAAAAAGGGCAGTATGTCATTCTGAAGAGAAATTAAATCCTCAAGCCAAAACAGACACACAGGAACAAACACAGATGCACACATTAATCCACATAATGTCAACCTTCATCTTTAGACACATCATAACCCTCAATGCCCAAGGGGCCATTATGCAGGAAAAAAAAAAGACACAAATACCAGCAGCCACAATCAATAACATTTGGGTACAGCTGCACCAGTCGCACTGCAGGGAGCTCAACAGAAATATTATAAGCTCCTTAATTAGCTATGGGTGATTTGAACTGCGTCACAGAATGGGCTGTGGGAGGGGTGAAAAGTGCACCAGCTGCACCTTAGGATGGACTCCTGGAACATGGCGTCATGCAGAACAAGAAGACAAATTATGAAATAGATAATTGAAGCCCTCAGTTCACATTAAGTACCCGAAAAAAATACTGCACAAATCAACAACACTACCTCACGTGTTTGTTGCTTAGCAACTACTTTGTTTAGTTGCTGTTCAGACGGTTATTATTGGATAAAAATATAACCGTTAAACATTAAGAACAGTTAAATAATTAAATATTCTTACGCTTAAGTGCAATGGTGCTTTTTAGCATTTTAATGTATTAAAACATCAAGTCTAGAAACATTTTTAAAATAGCATTTAAATATCCTGATACATTACTGTATATTTACCAGTGACAATGGTAAATTCTGCACAGATTTTGGAATATGTGGCCAGTTGTGCTGTAGCTGCATGTGATATGGATATATGGGATGTGAATTACAGAAACATTTCAAGGTTTTAACTGAGGATAACCTTCATATCTCTCACAAAGCCAGCAACTTCTGACCGTGACACTGTTCACATTCACTGCCTGAATCCCATGATGAATTGTGAGAGATCGCAGCATACATCCAAGTCCCTTTATCCCCAGCACTCCTAAACACTGACTAATGATAATGCCTTGCGCTGACAAGCAAGAAAATGTTAACCAGTACACAACCATGATCGTCCAGGAGGTGGGTGGCAAATATGTGACTCATCAGCTATGGGATGGGACCTCAAGGTACTTTTCTTAGTCTAACAAACAGTTTCACTAGATCCATCAAACATTTGTTAGTCATCGAAACACAGCACTAGGTGTGAAATGCAATTGCAATCACTGGGAGGAATAAGCGAAGACATTTTAGACTAGACAGCCGAGGTGCCGTGTGCTTACATTATAGAAATTGTTTTAAGTGGTGTCTGGCAATTATGAGGGGAGAGAGAAGCTAATTTCCCAGGAGAGTAACCTTTCATATTTGCTTGCCAACTGGTCTGAGATTGATAGTAGAGAGATAGGCAGAGTATCTAGTATCTTCTACCATATCTCACTCTTTACACTGCAGCTAGGTAGAGAGAGGGACTCTTTACATATGAAGTCAGCGCACCTGTTCTGATGCTCTGCTAAAATACCCCAAACTTTGAAAATAACCAAGCCAATCCAAATGGTGCAGCTGTTCTGATAGGTACAAACATTCCTCAAACACATTTCACATTTTTCTCTAATTACTACAGAATATCACTCTTAGGTAATCATTCAGTGGTGACAGAATTTACATTGGAATACTGTAAAAGGTCCTTATATTTATTACTATCGGTGATGGGTATGTGATCTAGGCTGTGCTACTTATTGTACTGTTGCAGTGCAGTTAATACAGAAATGAGTCAGCTAAATGCCTTAAATGTAACATATATTTCTTTATAGCCAAATTAAAGCTATACAAAAATATTAAATAATGAAACTAAAATAAAAAATTAAAAATCGTAAAAGCTGTATCTTGCTGAAGGTGTTGGAATTAAATATTCTGAACAATAACTCAACAATAATTATTTTCCTTCTCAGTGGTCACTTTTTATTTCTGACTTGAAATGTCAGTTTAAAACCACCTAGAGCGGGAACACAGTTGAAGACGCATGTATGCTTAAGGTCACGCATGCACGCTCGTGCGCGCACACATACACACACACACACACACACACACACACACACACACACACACACACACACAGACAGACACAGACAAAGTGAGAGATAGAGTGCGCTATCCGTATAAATAAGAAGGCAATTAAAGATTTTCTCCTCCTCTCTATCCTTTTCCGTGCATCTATCTTTATGCTACTACACATAGACAATGCTTCATCATTTCAGCCTTTTCACTTTTCTGACTTCCTGTGCAATCGCAGCCTTTGTTAAACATGTTTTTAATTTGACACAACCATCACTAAAGCTTACAAACACATTGAGGCCTCAATTGATTAAAAGTACCAAGAGTACTGAGGGAACTGACAGATGAGAATAAGAACAAAGACACACGTACAGTTTCCCTGGAAACTGACACTCTGCAATCTAGTTTTATGTAATCTATGCGGAGACATGCCAGATTCTCCAGGCCATCCATAAACTTTTCAACTCTTTTGTCCAAAAACCTAATAAAGTTTGGAGAGGAACAGTGCTGTTCTCTTTTGCCATATTATTGATGTCAGAACAAGATATCGCCTGGGGAGCTGGCCTAATCTACTCTCTCATTAGGAAACAAAAAAATCCAAAATAAGAAGAATATTCATCTCTCCAAATGCTTTACACAAGTAAGCATCGTTACTAACGTGTGATTAATCATTGCTCTGATTAGTACCCTACACACTTCAATTTTGAGCCTTAGGGCAATTAAAGTTCTATCTCATCTCAACACCTGCCCTTGGTACTCATCAGGGGCTGTAGTCACAAAAGATGTCATCTTACCACTAGGAGCTCTTCTAAACGGTGCTAAAAGTTCTAAGAGTTAGCTAAGAGTTTTCTTTTTAAGAACTTTCCACTAAAGACTTAAGAAAAGAAAAGAGGAAGGGCTGACCCCATTACTATGGATGACATGTTTTTATGAATGACCTTACTAAGTATGTCTACAGTGACTGCTTTACAGGTGGAGCGGTCTCTGTCAGCTACTGTGAAATAAATTATTGATCAATGCACAAGAACGGGAGACACACAGTACAGTGGGTTGATGGGCGGATATAGGGATAGATTTGATGGGGTAATTTTATGACCAAAAACTTAGGACAGTTAGACTCAGGGCTGTAACACTTCTTACTTTTAGGAGTTCTTTGTAAAAAAAAAAAAAAAAATCAGTTAGGGTGTTTTGTTAGTGTAGCCTCAGACCATGCAGCACAGAACTTTAATCTATGCATGTTTCCCCCCTTCATCGACTACCATTAAGCTGCCCTTGAACAAGGCACCTAACAATCCTTTATTGCTCCTGTGGATCTGCCTATATAGAAACTGTGGAATCGTTGATTGTAATGGACCTGGACATCCAGCGTGAATGTGTATATCTTTATAAATGTGAAACAAGGCAGTACTGAGAAAGAGTGTATCAGCTCATAGGAAACCTGAATAATAATAGATAAAAACAACAATTTTTCAATTTATTTTGTTGTTAGAAGGTTGATGCAGTATTCACACTGCGTCAGTATAATAGTAAGGACGGGAATTGTTACCCTGACTGAGAGCCTTGTTGTATCGCCATTTAAATATGCTACATTAGCTGCTTTTGTTGTGTTATATATGTGTAGCTGTTTGTTAACAGGTGGGACAAGATACAAACAGTGGATCATATTTGGCTGTAACTCCCAGTGATGGTGGCTTTGCAGCTGTTTTGCTAGCTGTCTGTTAAGATTTTTGTAGGTTTTCTCCCCAACTGGGGGATACCGCAGCATTCATTAATTCCTGATATCTCTTGACTTGGAATTACAACTCAGAGGCTAACATGAACAGTTCTTTCATGATGTGAATATGGCATAATCTTGACTAAAGTTACAAACTATCACTCAGATCAGCTGACAGGTAATTACTAGCTGCACTGTGTTACTTGAAGGCAGCTCACGGCAGTATCCAACTTTCTAATCCATTTATGAGATAACTACCTGCACCCCCACTTACAGTAGGTACAGTTATGTTGGCATTATACTAAGCTGTGGTTGTAGAGACAGCTGAGTTTCAAGGCATCTACAGATTCAGTGTCACTGATCAGATGCAATTGGTTGACATGATGTTCCTTAACAGGGTAGATGTCCTCACTTTGTGTCATCGCAAAATATCCAGCCATCCGAGAGGGCTTTTGTGTGAAGCCACTGCCGACTGAAGTGGAAGAGACTCTGGAGCAGAGCTGGAGAATTTACACCTCTCAGCTGGGCTGAGAATGCCAGGGGAGCTGGGGGGATATCAATGTGGATGGGTACATCTAGGCTGCTCCGGTGGATCTGTTGCCACCATGACCCTGACCCGGGTTTGTGGCTTGAAATTGGATGGACGGACAAATACAATTCATGATGGCTGACACTGTAGTAAGGTACTAGGTAGTGATTATCATGAAATGGGAAAATACACTACCCCTACATAAGAGTCATTCAGGGTCTAAAAAGAATATGACGTCTATCTAGGAAACTTCCAATGCTGGCTTCTGTCTACACTATATAGTGAGAATGATCAGGCAACAGTCTATGTAAGACAAGAAAGTTTTTTTTTCTTTCCACCAAGATGCATTTTATTTCTCATGAGGTGCCAAAAGTTGCTATGTTGCTTTTTATAGTAATTAATTAAAGTTAGACTGGATAACCATTAATGAATCTAAGTTGTTACAGTATTTCCCGAAGCTGAGACACATAACTTACATACAAACACAAAACTTGCATACAAATGACAGGCATGTTTTGTGGAAGATGTACTACGGTTTTATGAAAAGTCATAGGTTAACAGCCTGAAAAAACTGCTTTACTAATGAGATGGGTGCCAAGAAAACTCATGTTTCAGCTAAATGTTAAATAACCTACAGCCTCTGTTGAGACTGTTCGCATTGAAGCTGTGCTACTTGTAGTTACAATTTAGGGAGGACGGTATTAGAAAATTGATGTCCTTGTAAAACTTAGTGGAGTTGGCATTTGGTTAGCTTGGCACATTACATGCAAAACATTTTTACACAGGCTTATGAGAGAATGTGAATACTCATGACTAGCTGTTTTATAATCCTTCTGAAAATTAATGACTTCAGTATACTACAGGGGATGGATAAAACATGACAGTCTGATGTATTCCAGTACAACAGCCCTACAACAATATATAACATTCACAGTACCTTTACTCTTAATACAACTTGAGTTTTTGAGTTGTGTTTTTGTAGTTTAATTGAATTTTATATTGTAAAGTGTTTATAATACTTAGCTCCAGTATGTGGACGGCTGAAATAACATACATGCTTTTTTATACGATAAATTTTGTTATGAAATTTGGTTACATAAGACAATATTATTGAGTAACTGATAACTTAATAATATTGTTACAATCGCAACTTATTAGTATAACCTCTGGTTGTGACTTCCTAATATGTTCAGAAATTGTGGGTAAATATTTTTTCTGATACTGGTGACCTCATGTGACAACAAAGCTGAGCCAGGGGTTTGTAACAAGAACCATATTTTCTGTGACCTCTACAAAATCTTTTCTCCCGTATCGTCTAGCAGTTCATTAATAACTGGGTTTCGCAGCTGCTTGTGTGGGTGGTACTGGAACCAGCCTAAAAAAAGGGTTATTATTACAGGACGAATACATAAGATAATTAATGTCAGCGATTACAGGTTGTACACTGTAAAAGGAGAGAAAACAAACTGCTAAAATACTTGTAGTCCTCCCAACATTAATTTCACCTCTTGACAATAGAATGCAGGGAACATTTTTTCTTTATTATGTAGATCAAGTAAAAACAGCAAACATCAACATCTGAAACTTTAGATGGTGGGCATGTAAAACCATATATTTGCTTGCTTTCAACATTAGGATGAATGACCACAAATAACACTTGTTTTCCAAGCTGAGATGTATAACCATATATGCACTTGTTTAGCAAACAGGAATCTATGTACTTGCTGAAATTCAGGAGTAAACAATATATTGGCTGATAACATCGGAGACTACTTCTTTTTACTACAGGCTAGTCAAAACAATCAGGCCTTCTCCTCTGGTGGTTGGAAAAAAAAAGAAAAAGAGGATTACTTCCTCAGGACAAGGCAGATTTAAGTTCCCTCATGCCTAGAGTTGGGCCTGTGACCCAGGTGGGATTGACCCTCAGCCAACACATAGGCCATAGGCTTCGGTAAGCCCTCCAAGCTTGAGAAGGCAAAACACGACCTGATGGGGGGGGGCAAGAATCTACAACTGGCAGTCCCAACACTGACTACCTGTTGTAATTTGCTAATTCATCTGTGAGACTTTAAAAGGGCACAACAGAATACCCTGCAAAATCTAGTCTGATTAATGAAAAAATAAACTGAACAGAAGATGTAGACCTGAAGGCCATAGCCGGCTTTGTGGTGTATGCCCAGCCTGACGGTCAAAGTTGGTCCCCGCATGTGATTACACATTATTCTTCAGCAGTTTGTTTTCTCCTACTCTTTCTCCTTCTCCTTTTCTCTTGTTCCTGCTTCTCACCAATGTGTGCAAACCGACTTTTATGCTGGAGTGTTTCTAAATGTCTTCGCTGCAATCTGATGAAGGCCAACTCACACAAGGTGGGAAGTTGTTGCCAGGCAACTCTACACCTCAGGCAGTTCTCTTCATTTTCCCTTTTCCCCTGTTGGATCATACTTTCTTTGACATCACCACAAAATAAGAGCAGTTTTATGCTGGTTTATAGTCCCAAAGTATCTTATTGCCAGTGAAGTCAAGCATTAAAAAAAAGACAGAGGGTCTACAGGGGAGAAGCCTGGAAGGTTGGCAAAGACTGCAGGGATCGGATCCAGGGAAAAATGGGTGGAACAAGGGACTGGGGAGAGATAACAGAGGAGACAGAAAAGTGAATGATAAAAGGAAAAGTCTAGGAGAGAACTTTGATAGACTCTTTAAAAAGTGTTCAACTGAAACATATGTAGGAAATTACATATAGATTATCATTCAGATCACATTTGGGTTACAAAATATTACTATTCCATTTAAAAAGTACTGGATGTAAAGATGAAAGTTATGTTTAAATACAGTGCTACAAAGTAATTTTAGATTTAGTCTTTCAAATTTCGACAACTTTCCTGAGTTTGACTATGTTGGTAATCAGTTTCTAGTTTCTACATTTGACAATCTAACTATTTTCTACTCTGTGAATGCTAACACCAATTCTATTAACATTTTCATTTCAAGTTCGGCTTTTTGTGATACAATGCAAGCCTTCTCTCCTCCTCTGAAAGGTATCTGTTCTTCAAATTTGCGTGCATTTACTTAGCTAAAGGCAATTATTTAGTCCAAAATATTCTTTGGTTCATTTTTTTATCCAGTGAGAGTGGTAAGTGACTAGTAAATATGGATGTTACTGTGTAATCATATGTGTACATGCCAGCGTATGCATGTGTGTGCTCGACAGACAGTCGAAAAATAGGTGAAGAAGGCAACAGATGTTGTCTTCAGACGTCAACATTTTAGCTTCTGTCATCATCTTGTCTGGCATCTCTCATGTCAACAAGTCTCATCCTGGGGGGGTGTGAGCTAGAGGCTAGAATGACACATTGTACAACACCTGTAACTGTTTCCGCCACAGTTCTGTCAAAAACAGGAGAGCAGCGAGCAAACTGTGTCCAAACGAGCAGAGGGAGCCATGCAGACAGAGACCTCTAAGCCTCTTCACTTGCATTTGATGTAGCTGGAAAAAAAGTCTACCAACAGGAAGTCCACATATCCTCCCAAGACCCAAAGTAAACTCCACAGATATGTTTTAATAGTGTAAAGGCATATAGGCATACAAATAAAAAAAAAAACCTCTTACAATATGAAAACACACTGGTTCTTCGTCTTCTTATGTAACCACACTGGCTGACTAAGAGCATGTTCTTATTTAGAGCTATGGCCTGCAGGAGCGAATGCTGGAAAATAAATACAACACACATGAGAACACACATTCACATACACACCAATCTTCAGACATAAAATGACTCACACACACACATTTACTTTTCAAAGTTGTCACAGGCACAGTGAGCGTTTCTGGTTTCCACCCGGGGGGCCATCTGTTCTCGCACTGGCCAATTTGAGGAGACACAGACTCGGGAATCATTAAGGATGCAATATGGCTCCCATGTTAATCGCGGCCTTCGTCATTTCCATTGAATATGAGCCACTTTGTGATGGGGAACTGGGGACAGTCTGTTTTTCACAATCTGTTCAGGAAAACCACATTTTACAGACCATTTTCAGAACAGTCGAATAGACCAGAGACTGTTAGTGGGCTTTTACAGGTTTTTGGACATTATTAAAACTAAAATATACTGGACCACAAATTCAAAAGAACTGTTGAGATACACAGTCAATTGCCAATTAATTAAGTACACCTAGATAAAACTAATGTGGTATAATACAACAGGCATGCAATTAATTCTCCCTTCATGAAGATTATATATTCATTTTATTGAATCTGTTTGAAAGAGGTGTTGATTTATTTTAATAGTAATTTCTGAGGCTATAATTTGTGTTGCTGTTGAACTGTACTGGGTTATAGTGAGAGGCTGCTCCTAATATTCTGTCCATCCCATTCGTATAAATCAAGGTTGAGGAAATATAAGGAACACAGTTTTATCTAGGCTTACCTAATAAACTAACAAGTGAGTACAGATTAATTTAATCCCTGTGTGTCGTAGTAACCCGCTTCCTGAACTGGGGAATCAGTATTTTTACTTAAAATTTAAAATGGGTATGACATTGATGTGTTTCATCACTGGACTAACATGCAGTTAAGAAAATCACTTGCAAATGTATTTTTGCATCAGCAAGGAAAATATCTGAAAAGATTTGATGTTATTTTAAGCAATTTTCTCACTCATACATGGCCGTTAAAGGAAAAAGAAAATATACAACAGTTGAAAGACAACATTAAATGACGCATGGTGTAACGTTACGTTATCATAAGAGCAGCGGTGCATAAATTACTTGTTCCGCCCTGTTAATAATCCTAATATCATGCTTGGGTGGGGATATAAAGTAAACAAAATGGTGCTGTCTGGCTGTCGCTACGCATTCAACACAGCGCTCCAGGATGCTTTCACTTCAAGTGAGTGTGCATAGCAGTTGTACTGCTGTGATAAGCCATTTCCAGTTTGCAAGGCTTGGGTCCCTGTCTAAAATTGCCCCATACTTTAGATGATCCTGTGAAAGGTCTTGTAGTTTCAACTTGTTTTCTAGGGAATCCATGCTTTGCCCCGGTGCAGCCATCTTTGCAACGCGTCATTGTCCTCCCCGATGATGTAGGTTAAGTGGATGCATCTCCCCAGCACTAACTGACTATAGTTTTTTTTTTCTCGAGACAAGCTCAACCAAAAACTTCGCAGTTGACATTGCACTTCCTTGGGTCCTCAACAATCCATACGTGAAGTTTGAAGCCGATCAGATGAATGGTTGTTGAGAAAATCAAAGGACAGAAAGACAGACAGACAAAGAATCCTCCATTTATAGTTACATATAAAAAAGCTAAAATTTGTGATCATCAACACTATACTGCAATACTGTAATATTATTAGCCCCACCTGTATCAAAGTTTTACTATAATTTTGGACCTCATTCTAAGTACTACTGGTTGCCTGAAATTTTGATTGATGGATTTGAGCTCATCCAATAACATTAGCATTGTATGTCTGAAAAAGAAGCTATGGTAAAAGCTTGAAATACACAGAAGACTTGAATTCCATTTTCTAATTAACATTGCGCATGATATGTGCAAGTGTCTTCTTGGCCTCGTGGTTTGCTAAGGGAACAGGTTGGGATTAAAGTTTAAGAGTTTTTCACATTAGTTGCTCCCACTCAACACCTCTCTTAAGAAGCTTGCTGCCATGTCCTTGTAAAACCACATCCTAAACTCAATCCCACGCATCCAATTTCTTCCTCTCATGTTTTAAAAGTACAGTGACCCCATCTCTCTCTTCTGCTATATGACACAACTGCTACAGGCAATGACTGACCTGTGCCTCTACCCTTGTTATCACTCTGAATTTTCCCCATTTCATTCCACAGGGAGCCTTTTTAATAGACTACATTAGACTTTAAAATGCCAGCCTTATATAACTGGCTGGATTTTCCTCCCCACTCATGACGCTTCCTTTTTAAAAGAGCTGCCATGGTTAATGGCTCCTCCCCTAATAAGGACTTTTATTTTTTTGTGCGAATAATTTTAGATGGCATAGTGCTCTCAGAACTTGGATCATATTTATTGATTAAACTAACATTCCATATACAAATTTGAAGATAATTGAGAGTGAAACCAGCTCAGATATCATGGGAACGCTTGTATGATCCTGGCAGTACCTGCAATGCAGGTGTGGCAATATGAGTGTCACACTTGTGTGTGACATTTTTTTCATTTTTACTGCTATCAAAACACTAATTTTCCCTTCTGAACAGAATCATCAGGGACCCACAGTATATCATATCATATTATTAACCAAAGTGTCCTGTTAGCTTAGCTTAGAAAGATGACTTTCAACACAGAGCTGCAACTTAGCCCAGTGCCTTATCTGAGAGTGATTTAAGTAAGGCAGACCACAACACAAAATGCTATCTGTAGTTTACCCCGAATTTTTTTCAATTATATTGGGAAAGCAGGGAAAATGTGTCTATAATGTGAGAAAATGATAATAGCTCATGTAAAGTGCATGAGCTGCATTTCCTAGTTTGTCCCTCTTTAACACAGGTCCCAGGTCTTCTCAGGAAAGAGTGAGGAAAGAAAAAAGGGATTTGGTAATTACTGTCATAGCACAGCTCACTGCTCTGTGCGAATTTGAGCCCTGAAGGTCTACTGCCAAGTTTCAGGTTTCCACTGAAAAAGAGAATGTGAGAATTATCTCACTTAATTACTCCACTTTTTCCACCTGATGCTTTTACGATGCTTCCCAAACAATATTCTGACCTCCAGCTCACGCCTAGTAGAGAACTGATTTGCTCAGTTTATTCTTAGGTGCTTAGTTTCTCCTCCTCCCTCTTTTAAATTGGTTTCTGACTTACACAGCCACCTAACAAGTTTAATTAGAGGTTAATGTCATCAGATCTGGGCGACTTGTAGAGAAGCCATGGATTAACGGCACTGAGTTGGTAAGCAAGTGTTGTATTTTGCTTTTCCTATAACTTTCAGTAATAGCACACTGGAACCCTATGCAACAGAAGAGGCTGTGTGTGTCTAAGTGGAATGGAAAAGTCTCATGCTGGGGAGATGATGGCATAGGCCTATTTAGCTCAGAGATTGGAACAACTGTACTAGGTGATTTCTTTGAGGGGACCTCACTGTGTTCCAGGTACACAGTGAGTGCACCTGGAACACAGTAGAACATATATGGTAACTTACAGTATAACAGCACAGTGTATAAATAAACATGCAGAGACTTGAAGCTTTCTCAAGTCAGATAATCCATCACACATCCACTTTCATTATCGTCGGAGGTTATGTAATCATTGTGCAGTAATGCAGTGCAGAGCATTCAAATCAGCCATGAGCTCCAGCTGCATTACTGTAACAATAGTTTTACTTTTGACAAAAATAAAAGCAGACAGGAATGTTCACTGTTGATTACTGTATGCAAGCACATGTTAAGTTCATGCAGGTTGATTTTCAAACTGTAATGAAAATGAATAGAAACCCTTAGCTGCATGAGCAGTTAATCAGTCAAAAATCTGGTATACTGTTTAAAATGTTGTCAGTTATGTCAAGCATGCACAATTTTCCTCTAGGTTATGACACTTTTTGTCAAAGCAAAGCCCCATCTATTGTAAGAAAAACAAAATATTTCAACTTTAATGAAGGAATATACTATGACATCCAAGGTATATAAGCAGATATTATCTGAAGTACATTTAGGTCTTAAATGCAGTATTTCATGCCAAAATACTGTGTATCAATGTAAGAGGAAACGTCATACTGATTGACACAAGGATAACATAAACTGGATATAAACTGGATCCTTGAAAATGCTATTTTAATGTTTTAAACATATCAGAAATGCTACATAATGAGCACTAAATTGAAATTTTCCACTGGCTCTACAGTACCATAACATAGACAGCAGATGACGACAGCATTGTCATATAAAATTGAAATCACACTCATCTGGTTCTCCACTTGTGTTCCTAAACACAGAAGCAAATGTCAAATGTATGACACTGTTTATGTACATGGCATGTGATGAGACACCCAGGAAAGCTTCAGATCTCGCGTCAGTCACATGTTACTAGTTAGACGAATTACCCACATCCAAAAGCTGCATGCCCCCACCACACACACTGACATTTGGACTTCATTTCCACGGGATGCTTTGGTAATCATTCCATTTTGATTCAAGGATAGCATAACTTCCAGTGTTTTATTACTGTATGCTGAGCAAATATACTGAGGCTCCATTTCTCTCTGTCATAACTGGATTTTTGGATAAAAAAAATTTTTTTTTGGACTGAATGTTTTTATTTCACTTGTCAATTGTTAAAAGTAAGAAACAGCAAGCACTAGGAGACATAGGGTTGTAGTTAAGACAGGTACACACTGGCCTGTAAATTACTGGTGTAAATTCAAAGAGCCGTTGTTTAAATCTCACTATGGAAAGTTATTGAAATACCATACATGTTAACACAAGTGAAAAATATCTTCTCTTGAAGGTGCTCTTTAGAAGGGCCCTTAACCCCTACACTCCTCTAACAGCAGCCAAAAGGAGAAAACTGCTTTGGACTAAGTCACAATACGTGTGAAGATAAATGGTACTGACAAAGAACAAATGTTTATTCAACCTTTCTTAAAAAGAAAGAAAGGAAAAAAAAATCCCATTCCATTTCACAAGGATAAATGTGTGAACACCATTGGCAGTTAAAATGCAAGCAGAAAAATGGAACAGAGAAATGAAAAAGCAGGATGTTGGAGGCATAGAATCAGATCCCCAGATTCATGTCTTTGGCTTATTGAAGCATTACATCCACAGGCATCATATTCCCCACTCACTCTGCCTGTTGCTGTAGAAAGCTCATAGGGAAGTCAACTCTTTCTTATTACCATCCCCATAGACTGTGTGTGAAGAGGCTGTATAAAGATTCACTCAGTCAGATAGGATAAAGTCAGCGTTCAAAGCAGGGGAGATTAGGAAAAGGAGTGTGTCTGTGCATGCTCTCATATTAGGCGAGGAGAAAACATATTATTCATCAGACTCAAGCAGAGTGTGTGTGTGTGTGTGTGTGTGTGAGCAATATGACGAAGCAAAAAGAAAATGTGAAAAAAGGGGGAGGGAAAATTGCCCCTCAGGCTCTCCATGCGAGCGGACTCCATCGTTTCTTTAGCCAGAGAGGATCTGTCACAGTGTATCCCAGTTCTGAAAGACACAAGGGAAGGTAAAGGGAAGAATGAGTTTGGGGACGGATAACCACACGTTGTGTGATTGTTGTTGATGTGAAGACAGAGGTTATGGGTACACTTTCCGCAGTGATATTAGACATGTTCCTTCTAATTAACCCTAGTGGGATTTTGAGACATACGCACACACACATCTCCAGCAGTAGAAAAGAATTAATTCAATCCATAATTTACCCATCACACTTGAAAAATATACTTTAATGTGACATTTTAAATGGTGCAATGCAATATCAGTACTGGACATGACAGAAAGTTACATTCGTGCAAGGAAAATGCAACATGATTATATTCTCATATTTGGATTTTGTCTAATATTTCGTGTCAAGCTGGATTCCTGTGTCGTCACTCATCTTCTTAAGTAACCTATTAGTTTCTCTGTCTTGATCAACCTAAGTAAGTAATATTTATACTAGATTTGTCTGAAATAAAAATATGATTAAGGGTAGTGCACTAAAAGTGTCAGCTTTTTCAGTTTAAAGAACTGCACTTAATTTAGTATGACAGAAATTTTACTTAATTTTAGCAATTATATATATTTCCATTTCAACTGCACATAGGCAAAATAAAACAAGACAGCACATATGTGAACCTTATTTGTGACACTACCTATGTAAACCAAGACTTGAGTCCAAAGTGGTTATTATCTTTTTTCTCGTTGGCTTAAGGAGTAATGTGAACTTGGGGCCCTCTTAAACCTGAGCAGTTACGTGAGAAAGTCAGACACAAAGACAATGTTGGATCAGTGGATTTAAATAGATCATTGTTTCCATCTAGTGGTTTGATGTTGTAGTAGGAGGGTTCTTTTCAGCAGCAAGGGTGTAACAAATTCAATGAATCTAGAAGAATAACTTCCCGAGGCAGCACAGTTTGGTAAACACTGCTGACTCTCAGCAAAACAGTACATATGTGCACTACAGTTTGGTTCCTCGTAGGTTAGAAGACTCTAAATTATTACCAGGTGTGACAGCGTAGCTGATATTGTTTTCAGCTTGTGAGTTTGTGTGTGTGTGTGTGTGTGTGTGTGTGTGTGTGTGTGTGTGTGTGTCATCATGGCAAAATGTGGTCCTGGAGACACGGAATATAGCGGGAACTACCACAGAGGTGCTTATGAGTACTTTGGCAGGTTTTTATGTGTCTGTCGGATATCGCAAGATGGTCTCTGGTGTTGTGTAAAAATGCAAGACTCTAGAAAAACTATTTGTTTGAGTAGGCTGAGGGTTTATCTTGTCTACTATGGGAATACTTTTTCACAAGCCAAATAATGACTTTGTTAAGTTTTAGCTGCAAATGCAAAAAAATATTCATATTTAGGAAAGGTTGGCTTAAAGGAGCCTTGTGGAGTTTTTAAACACTAGTGATGCTATGGGGCAATGTTCTTCTGAGTCTGTTAATTTGTTCTCATGCGTATGCACAAGGACGCACACAAATGTGCATGCGTGTGGCACAATACACAGTCCTACAAATGGCTTTACACTATGTCACTGATCTACAGTTGGGTGTAAAGCTTCAGGCAGAATTGCTAAAGCTTTGGCAATTTTTCAGCAAAGACTGCTAGCGAGTAAACATTGATTTAAACAATGCAAATATCAAAGGTTTCCAAAAACTCTACCTCACAACTCCAACTTTAAATTCAATCTAAGCAGTACGTCGTACCTGTAATACTGCAACGTAGCCTGAGCATTTTTTCCGAAACAATTTCATAAGAAGGATTTCTCTCTGGGATAACAAGTTAATAAGCAGAGCATTGACTCTTTCCCTCTTCATACTCCGCATTTTTAAACACATTCAGCCTCAATGTGAGGGCATACTAAGATACACATCATGCCGCTCCCCTTCAAAACAAGCAGAACTTCAGCTATGTTTTTACACTGAACAAAGCATTTCACGACATGGTTAAGCTGTGCACTGCCCAACAAACTTCGCCAATCAAATACTTTGAACACAGCTAACAGTCTGTCCTGTCTCCTAATATGAGCAATTCAGGCCTTTGCTTTTATTCCCTGATGAGGGCAGTATAGCTTAGTAAAAGACTTTCTCTTCAATCACGTCATCGGCCTAGCTTCTCTCTCTTTCACTCTCTTGCTTACATATATAATACAGGTCTTTTACTAAGAATAATCATGCCTCTGCCTGGATCGATGCATTTGAGGATATCAACTTTGTAAAGTAGTACACACTGAAACATCTTCACAGCCTCCATGTTACATCCTACAGCCTTTTTTTTTTAAATTTTAATGCAAACATAAAGAGCATTAATAAGTTATGATTTTTAAATTACAAGGTATTTAGACGTGGTCTTTAAATCAAGATAAATACTGCTCTCACCACAGGAAATACATATTTAACCATGACCTCATTTTGAAGAACAGTGTTTCCTCTGTTTAACTGTTCCTTCCTGGCTAAAAATAGAGTTCATTCTAAATTTCTCATTTATAGGATTAAACATTTACCACTGGCCTGTTGGTTTCGTCATGAATAAGTGATGAAACATGAAACAAGGACAAGATTACTCCAATGAGATGACAGATTACATAGCTAAATAAAGCATAACACACTCTCTCCATCTCTGAAAGAGGTGAAATCTACATTACATCTGAAATGTATACTACTACTTGTCTGTTTCACTGACCTAGAAATATCCTCCTGACTCAGTGAACTCAGATCTAAAGTGAAGCTTGCACTGTATCTGTCAGAATGGACTCGTGTTTGGTGTTCATTCTGGAGAATGCGGAGGAGGAGTACCTATTCAACTGCAATTACTCACATTTTGAAAAGAAAACTTTTCAAAAGTAATGGTGAGGACGCTTGGGTAGAGGCCCAGCTGCCTTATATACTCTAGAAAAGATGGAAGGGAAGGTTGTGGATTACTGTTGTTGCTAGAAAAAGATGGTGATGGCAGCAGCTGAATTATGGCTTTGTGCTGACAAAATCTGAACTGCTAACTCAGGTTTGCTGTGAGAAATTGCTGCTCTATGTCCAGCGCTTGGAGGTGTTGTTTTTTTTTATCACCTTTGCACTTAATACTTTCAAAAAAAAGAAAATTGATCAAATTGAAAATACTCATCATCAGGAAGAGAGAAACCTAAATTCCAGTTGTGACTACACTTTCAGTGAGGCATTAATATTAAAAGATCAGTGTTAATGAATTTTTGGTAAATTGCATGCTTGTTAAAAAACCGCTGCCTCAGGTTTGCTGTGAGAAATCGCTGCTCTATGTCCAGCGCTTGGAGGTGTTGTTTTTTTATCACCTTTGCACTTAATACTTTCAAAAAAAAGAAAATTGATCAAATTGAAAATACTCATCATCAGGAAGAGAGAAACCTAAATTCCAGTTGTGACTACACTTTCAGTGAGGCATTAATATTAAAAGATCAGTGTTAATGAATTTTTGGTAAATTGCATGCTTGTTAAAAAACCGCTGCCTCAGGTTTGCTGTGAGAAATCGCTGCTCTATGTCCAGCGCTTGGAGGTGTTGTTTTTTTATCACCTTTGCACTTAATACTTTCAAAAAAAAGAAAATTGATCAAATTGAAAATACTCATCATCAGGAAGAGAGAAACCTAAATTCCAGTTGTGACTACACTTTCAGTGAGGCATTAATATTAAAAGATCAGTGTTAATGAATTTTTGGTAAATTGCATGCTTGTTAAAAAATGTAACTGTTCCACCAAAGACAAATTTAACTTACCTTCCTACTTACACAGCACATGCATGAATTAAATATCATGGTTCCACAAATCGGCCTAAATAACTTCCCGAGGCAGCACAGTTTGGTAAACACTGCTGACTCACAGCAAAAAGCACTAAGATTTGGTTCCTCGTGGGTTGGGAGACTCTAAATTATTACCAGATGTGACAGCGTAGCTGGTATTGTTTTCAGCTTGTGAGTCCGCGTGTGCACGTGTCATCATGGCAAAATGTGGTCCTGGAGACACCGACTATACAGGGAACTACCACAGCGGTGGTTATGAGTACTTTGGCAGGTGTTCATGTATCTGTCAGATATCGCAAGATGGTCTCTAGTGTCACGTAAAAATGCAAGCATGAGAAGCCATTCTCACAAAAAGTTATTAAAGTTACCACTTCAGTCCAGTACTCTGACAAATTGTGTGACCTATATGTTTGGTGTGTGGATACAAAGATCAGAATAGCTGGTTGCTTTGGTTGCTTCACTACTGCCAGTAACCTGTTTTAGTAAGTTAGGTGATACAACTATCCTCTGAACACCATTGCTGAGATGTTAATTTATGTATTATTTGATATAAAAGCTGTGGGAAAACTAGGACACCGTGCAAATCTGTGATCATGTTTACAGTAAATCCGCCCTTGCCAGTTCATTAAGTGACAGCTAATAGTTTATTGCAACTTTTTAGCCAAAATTTTGCAAAATTCCCAGGCACATCTCTCTATATTACGTACTAAATATTAGACTAGAATCTAAAATTACCGCCTCGCGGTTGGTTGCCTCTGCAAGTTGCAGTTTACATCTGTGTCTTTCCAGACTCATATAATATATGTAGTGAAGACTTCGATGGAATTTAATAAAAAAATTAGTAAGTTTATTTACAAAACATTATGACGTTACAGTGAGGCTGACATTTAGACCTTTTGGATATAAAATGTCATCACTTCCATCCATTTATCCTGTTTGATATTTGTGTGAAATGTTGTCATAATCGGTGTTCAAATTCTGATTTATGGCAAAAAACGTGTTTTGTGAGGTCACAGTGACCTTTGACCTTTGACCACCAAATTGTAATCGGTTCATCCTTGAGTCCAAGTGGACATTTGTGCCAGATGTAATGAAATTCCCTCCAGGCATTCCTGATATATCATGTTCACATGAATGGGACAGACGGACGGACGGATAACCCGAAAACACAATGTCTCCAGCCACAGCTGTTGCCGGCAAGGAGGCATAAAAATGGATTCCTGGTGACTTGTGACTTAACTTGTGATGGACTGACCGATCTGGAATTTTACCTGCCATTGAGGATTTAACAGTCATTGGTGACTGCGGGTTCAGATGACTCTGGGAGGGATCACATGGAACATGCATTCACTCCCAGAGCTGATTTTCCACCTTATTACATGATGTGGTGAAGCATTAGTTAGATGTATGAATAGTTCATTTTGTTACATATGCACAACTTAGCATCAGACTGAAACATGAAATTGCAATTATATATACTGTTAGATAAAGCAGCCAATAAACACTGGTTGGCAGGTGCTCTCCAACTAGTGTCATCATGACACACGCTTGATCTTATATTATCCCATGGTCTATTTATCTATTAATTTTCTAAAACCCACTTATTCCTAATCAGGGTCACAGGGCCTGTGGCAGCATCTACTGGGGAATGGCAAATAAACAGATCACCAGTTCATTACATTGCTCCGATAAGTCAGTGAAGTCTAAACATTTTCCGTTATAAAGCCATCGGTCTGAAAATCCAGCAGGGTTCACTATCTATTGCATTATATTTCTTTCATTCATTCTTCAATTGCCAGTGAATCAGCACAGCCGTTCCACTTTAATTTGTAGCTGCATATACCAAACAATAGTGGCCCATAGGGGAGATGTACATTGGCACTTTAACACAATGTGAAAAGATTGTTATGTGGCCTTATGCTTTGTTGAAGTCCGCATTGCATATCACATCCCCCTATGGGCAGCAGTGTTGGCAGCTGTCATAGCCACCAGGAAATGTGCCAGTTTGGACATGAGCCAACACAACACGTCAGAGAGGCATAGCACAGCATAGCATAGTATAGCACAGTTACTGTCCCTTCCTCCAAATGCAAGGTGACCAAGTTGTTATATCAATACATACATCAATATGACATGTTGTAATAATGTGGTAATAATGCAGCAGACCTTGGATTCAAAAGCAATTTTAATTCTTTGCTGCTTAAAACACTCTCCAGGAGGAAGAAAAAGATTGTGGAGCTATTTCTTTGGGCACACAGACTAGATATTTTGTTAATTAAAACAGCTGTCAGCTCATACTTTATGAAGATTGGCAGCAGTACCTCTACTAATAGTAAACTTTGAATATCTCTCCAGCATTTTTAGTTAATTTGATAAATGTCAATTCTTTTTATTATTGCACAGTTCTACATTGAAAGAATTCCCTTGAAAATCTTCATTTACATCCCCCCAAAAAAAAAATCTGAAATAGACTGTTTCCTGCCAATTTCTATATACCGTATTATTAAAACAGCAGTGTCCTAACCACTAATTTACAAAACAAAAGCTTGTCTATGCCTGCATAAGTATACTTTATACTTCCATATTCCCCAAGAAACACAGACGCATAACAACTATGAACAAAAAGAGCCTCTGTGTTTCTATATGCCGTTAATGCCAAAACCAAAAAAGACGCACTGTAGGAAAATATTAGTTAAAGGATGCCACACCAATACTGCATAATGACAGTAACAGCCAGAGACCAAATCCTATTGATCTCATTGACAGCATTTATATCAGTAAAATTCTGGACAGAAATGAATTCATTTCAATGGATTTGCTTGCGCTTTTGCATAGTTAGAGTTAGGGTTAGAAACAAACATGTTTCCTTGAATTAACTGTGTTAGCTTATCGACTGTTTAGCAATCATGAGTTCAAGTACTTACTGCATCACAAAGCTTCCAACACTAACTACTTCGCAAAGACACTAATTAATTTCGCTGTGCCATGCGCTCAGACTATCACAATTTTACTGTTGTGTCTTTCAGTGTTTACAATCAAAATATGATGAGGTTGTTGTTTTGACCAACATATAACCCCCTCAAGCACATTTATGGTAGCTAATCAGCAAATTAATATGGTTTCCTGATTTAATAACATAAAAACAAAGGCATGTAAAGGTAACAAAATGAAATTAATGATAAATAGTCATAGAAAAAAAAATTTGTATAAAAGTGTGGAGGCTGTGTACTGCCTCTCTCACCCATTTCAAATTCCTGCTCCATTTCTCCCTGATGCTCATCCAGTCATGAATATTTCTCCCTCTCTGCCTCTCTCCCTTTCTGTCCTAAGGCAAGGTGACACAGAATGCACTGAATAAGCTTTAATGCGTATCCAGACACAGATTGTCAGTTTTGAACTCTACTTGTCTGACCATCTTTTACATGCCCATCAGCCAGCGTTAGAGAACTCTTATCCTAAATTGATTCTGTACATCAAAAATCTATGGAGAAGGGCATAGACAAGCAGGGACTGACAGCAGACTTGAGAAGTACTTAGGGCATGTAAAAAGAGGCTAGAGTGGGGTGATAGATAAAATGGGTGAGATATGACGGTGGTGTCTTGTTTAGCTGGAGGGCAAAGGTTTACATTATAGATTTTCACGTGTCTTTGCACTTTACCCAGTGTCAAGGCAGTTCTTATGCTGATGTGTGCCTGTCTCCTCATCCTGCTGCTGTAAAAGCAAGTGGTGATTCTCCTTTGGTTTGAGACGTGTGACTGAAGGTTCTCAAGCTTAATGCTGGCATAAACTAATGTGGTATGACAAGGCCTTAAAGCAATAGACTGACCTGTTACCTGCTCACACACTAAAATAAGAGTGTCAGCTAAATGGCTCAAAAGGTAAATGTGAAATTCTGAAGTTTCTTGAGTGTGCTTTAGCAACAGATCAAAATCTGATTATTTATGGACAAATCTTACACTTCTCTTTTTGAATCTTATGCATAAGAATTTAAGAACTGTCAAGGCTTATGTTTATCTTATTTTATAGTCCCTGTATTTTCCTGCATGAATAGGTAGTGATATATGCTGGATGTCATTGAAGTAGCAGTGCAAAGCGGATTGTCTAAAACACAAAGAGAGAGCTGAAATTTTGGCAATTATAAAAATTATTGCAACACTGCTGTCTCTAGCTTTTATAAATGAGTTATTTTGGCAGTAATGACTTTGTCCCACAATTCAAATTGTTGTAATAAGCCACGCTTGGCTTCAGTTATTCCAGCTCTAGCTAATGTGTTTCTATGGATATCTGTTTTTGAATAAACCTCTTTTGAAAAGCAGTTTAAAGGGATTCTGTTTGGAGATGGAATTAGAAGATACTGGTCCAAAACACCCATCACCTCCAACACTGAGAAGGATGCATCATCTAAACTATTTAAAGTGAAGGAAAACGTTTCAACTCCAACAAACCAAACAATGTTGGCTGTTGAGCTGCCTGCATTATAGGCAGATATTAGACAATGTGTTGATTTCTAATAACTAATCATGATTATTTATTGAATGCTGGATAATGGGCATAGCGTTAAATAATTTACATGATAATTACATCACAGGCACATGTTTATTAGTTACAGTCTCTTGCTCAAGCAATGAGTTTGGGTATATTGGTCACATGTTTATAATGAGGAGATAGAGATGCACATGCATGCAGAGTCATTAACATACTCGGTTTAGCAGGATTTAACGTTTATCAGATACTATGGCTACAACACAGACATTCTTACATAAGTCACTGATGACATGGAAGTTGTCAATGTGCCACTGATTCCACTTTATCTATCCAGGCTAAATACACAGGGACTATACACACGGGAGTGGGGTAGAAACATTACGAAATAATGTACAATTGATTACTATATTGCTGAACAAATTTGTGATGAGTTAGTACTTACTTTTACTTTAGCTTTACATTACATTCATAACTGGTACAGATCTTAAACTTACACATTTATTTCATGCCAAAAATCCCGTCAAAATTTGAGCTGCTGTTTTAGATCGGTTACAGTTCAATGTGAACAATACGTCAGGATGCACACAATGGTAACATTGGAACAGGTGTAGCACAGAAAACATCGGATCTTAAAACTCACTATTCTTCTCACAGACTTTGTGAGACATGACAGCTCTGCAGGGTAAAGAAGCAATTAACAAGGAAAACGATTAGGCTGATTGAAGCAAGACAGCTGCAGAGAATAAAAATCACATCAGAGTGGGAGAGATAGCAGGAAGAAAAACTTCAGACAATGACTTTGTGACACAAACTTTGCACACACACACATACACACAAGTGACTGATTTCCGCCAGAGCCTTCGGGCCTGGACCATGGCTGCCTGTAGAGATAAACCACCCTGCTATCTCTTGGAGATTTCTCTATTTTATAAGTTCCATGAAAGCTGTCGCATGCGTTTTTGAAGTCGGCATAATGTGTGCCTTACTTTCGCTTGCATGCTTAAATCTATCTTTGTAGTTCACATAGTTCATTCTTACCTTCGGTAACAACCAGATTGCTGTTTTTTAAAAAGTTTTAGCAAAGCTTTCCAATTACCATACATGTCTAGGTTTCAAATGTGTTACATATGGACAAAAATACACTGGGAAAAAGACAAAATATGGATTGATTTGCCTACTTCCTGCATTTCTCTGCCTTGCACTTAATGTTCTTTAGCTGACAGTATCCTACCTGGTATGGTGACAGCCCATTTATTCTGGAGGCACACAGGTATTTTTCAGATAGTGAATGCACACTTTTATAACTGCACACCTGGGTGAGGGAACAGGTTTCCTAATAGACTGCTTCAGCAAGAAAGTGTTTGTGCTGATTGTGTGATTGTGTGTGCAGGGGAGTGTGAGCGATATTCCAGCCACATTTATCACTCACATACACTGATACTGCTAAGGGATGCGCTACAACTGCTAAACTGGAAAGATCAAAGTTACAATTGAATTAATGTGCATTTATAGGTGGCACTGTGGCAACTCAGCTCTGCTAAACAGAATTATGAAAAATGTTATGCTTAGTATTCATTACATTTTATCCTTCATAAATTAACTTGGTAGAATAAATGATAAAATTCTAGGCATTAAATCAAGTATATGAGTGCAATGGTAGGTGGTTGGTTATTGATAATCCCATCGCTTGACCTAATTCTCACCTTGGCATTCAGAGCAAAATTTGAGCGAGCCCCTTGGATTGTGTATGAATCAGTATTTTCATGGTTCTAGCCTTGTGTGTTATGCTAGATCTTTCTGCTACATCTTTCTGCTACATATGGACCTAGTCCAAAACGTAGCGTAGACATAATAAAACATCCAGTTTTTTTCCCAAAATGATCCAAAGTTAGACCATACGAATTATTCATAAAAGCTCACAATTTCCATGCCTAGATACTTAAAGGAAAATCTTAAATTCACTTGGATCTGATTTTCACTTTCCCAAACACAGTATTTACAGCTTTAACTTTTATCGCGTGATGACTTGAGAGAGGGAGAGCTACTATTTTTTCAGTGGAATACAACCTAATAATATTTTTCTATATTGTCTCAACAGTCACTGGTACATGATATGCATCTTGTTAATTGCTGTTTAAAAAAAATATGGTGATATCAACAAATTGTGGATCACCAATTTGTTTAATGGTTTGCTTGGAAGTCCTTGTCAACTTGCCAGCTGAGGAAAAAGGTGACCAAGGTTTATTTATTAACTGCCTGTTTTCTGGTAGTCATCAGTTGCTGATAAATAGGAACTACATCACGTGAAATGGACCAATAAGAAGCCAGTTGCAAGGTTTAAATAATGGAACCCAGGCATAAACCCTACTATCTAAATCTTTTACACATTATGATAGAGAAACGGGTGTTTTGTGGATATATTTATCATAACCCTGGTACATTGCTCTCCAGTTGTCCATCCTATGTTTATTATTATTATTATTCTGTAAACTTCAGTAACCTGTCACTTCAGACAGAAAGCCTGAGTTTTTGTTTTTTTTCTTCGTCAGCTGACCAATAGAAACCCTCATGGTAAGGTGAGATTTTTGACTATGAGTTTATGAGGGCTGTCCAAACCTAACTCTTGGTGAAGCTACAGCATCATTTGGGATATACATAAGGTACAGGTTAAACCTACTTATTGTAGTTCTCTGAAGACCTGTTGGCCACATCCTCGAAGCAGACGGCCAATAGGGTTGCTATGATATGAGACAGCCCATGTCTGCCAGGCAATTTGGCCCCATCTGGTCTTTTTCCTCTCTTCACTTGAGTGTTCCATCAGTCCAGCTCTCCTCTGCCATTTGATCCTTGGTGTCGTAATGAGAAAGACAAGGCATTACGCAACTCTGCCTAAAAATAATATCAACCGCCTCTCACAAAATTTCAAAGCAATAGTCATGCTTTTCCTTACATACTAAGATGAAACATATGTTTTTTATGCTTGTAAAACAGAAAAATTATTATTATATAAAGCGGTGTTCGGTGAATTGGCACAAAACATTATTTTATTAGCTCTTACTTCTCACTACAAGAATGTATCTCATTGTTTTATTTATAGTTGCTGTTGAAAGTGTTCAGCTTGGATGCCAGAATCTCCGTTGGGCAGTGCATGCAACTTACTCTGAAATATACACTGTTCACCGAGGCGTGCAAAATGAGTACAATGGGGAAGATGCAAATGTGTCTAAAAAAGCCCCAACTGAAGTCAATAGGTACGCATGCACACACAAGCAAGCATGGGCAAGAAGAGGAGTGCTATGCCTGTGAACCTATAGACTTGTATGAGTATCTTGTATGGAATAGGCAGAGTTGACCTTGTGATTCTCTCACACATAACCTACTTTAGTCTCATAGGCTATATGACCAGTCTGCCTAACGCAGTAAAGCACCATAAAACCACATTCTAGCAGACAATTGATGTCTTTTTTTTTACCTTCTAAGAACGCGAAATCAATTTAATAGAGGAAATTTGATAAGATATGCTGTGCTTCATTTTTCAAATCTTTCATGGTTGTCTTCTGTTTTACTAAAATTCATTAATGAGAGTGAGCCCGTGTAACTTTAAGAAACAACATTAGTATTATTTATCATTCAATTGAGGGGCTGAATGGTCTAAGCAATAAATGTACCCATCCTCAGTTCAACACTCAGCTGGTTTTGCTACTATTTCCTCTCACGGTCAGGTACTGCACAAACAGAGGTTTTTATTAGATAACTGATTGAGCGACTTTTGAAGTCTTCTCTACTTGTGCTTGCTTACTGCTGTGCTATGGCACATTTGTTTGCTGTTTTTGGTCCCATTCCACTCTCTCGGGAAATGTAGGTAAATTCAATATGCTGTTATTCAGTAAAAACCACTGGTTGCTATAGTTCACTGAAAGGTACATAGGCATGCTTTAAACCCTAGATTATACTTGAAATAGAAAAGAAATAACTGAATAACTTTAGGCCTGTAGACATTTAAAAACACACATTTGCTTTTAGTCAACAGCTGTCTTTTCTCTACCTTTACAGGACAGCTTATTGCTTAGCCTTATCACATAAAGCATGTTCAATAGAGACATAATGGAAGCACTTCGGAGGTGAAATTAAGTTAGTTCATATTTTATGTATTGTGTCATATTGGTTAGTTTTTCCCTTCTGTGTCAAACATCTGGCCCATCCGACTAAGGATTACAAGACACTGCCTTTTAACAAAGCATGCATCTTCTTGAAATATATATACAAAACCAAAAGAACACACATATTCTTAATATCTCTTCTATTTAGTAAACTGCCCTGTCTCAAACATCGCATGCATCCTTAGCTCTATTGCTTTACTTACTATAATTTATTGCTAGAGCTACTGCTATGGCTGTTACATATATACATGCAAGTTACAAGTTAGATTTCTTTACAGGTGAAAATCAGTGTTTATTAATGAATAATGACTGCTGCAATGACAGCAACAGTTTGAATTGTTGCATGCTGGGAAACTAAAATGGCTCCCACTCAATTCTGGCCAAGGACATAGTTTCCATCCAGGATACAGAATTTATCCACATGCCAACAAACTCTTTCTAGACTCTGCAAGATAAATTTAACACAGCATACCAACCAAGGAGCCAAACTAATGTTCTCAAAACTACCCCAATGAGCATCAAGAAAGCACAGAACATTGACCCAAGATCTGCAAGAGCTGTCACCATGTGATTAAGACATTTCTTTGTCTGTATAATCTGTAATAATTACTTTTAAATGCTCTATTCCTCAGTGATGTCTTCTTTCATCTTGATCACATCATAAAACACTGTGAGCTGATGAACTGGGTTGATTCATTAGTCTGACACAATATCTGCAATTGCTGTAACAGTGTGTGAATTGACATATAACCTGAAACCATTTACTTAATTAATTTGTTTGGTATTGACCTCTTTTTAATCTTGACCAGACCACAATATTTCATGATATAGTTAAGTGTGATTTATGTTAGGAAAATTGAGAGAAAAATATAGACAAGTTCCAAAGGAGAGACTAGTCAGCTCAACTAGGCTGTGTTAGGTAGAATCAAAAAACATTAAAAAAAAAAAAAAAAAAAAAATCAGACACCTAAAACACTGCAAGGGTTGCTATGACAACACATTGTCATCTGATTTGTTCTGACCGCAAAAAACTTTTCCTGTGCTAATGTTATTACTATTCTGTGTAAGCTAATTAAATACAGATCAGTTAACCCTTAAAACAAGGCACTTATTCTGTATCATGCAGTTTGCAAAGTTCAGTAATATCTAGCAATGTGGTTCCCTTTTAAAATGTGCAATATCACAGTCTAACATGGCCTTTTTTTCGCTAGTGTTGCTTATGAAACTGGAAATCCTCTCAAGGCATGTCATGAAAAATGATTTCCAGTTTCACAAGAATGTACGCAGAATTGTAAAACCAGAAATGGACCATCATGGCTTATCCCATGTCACACTGAACCATAAAATAGGATTTCTGCAGGGATTTTTTTTACCCTTAAATTAGGAATGGCTGACTTTGTTCAGTGTTTCCATTATATCACTGATTGTTTTTCTTAGAAGTACTATTGTTTTTCTCAGACATTATTAAAATTAGTCCTCTTCAGCAAAAGTTGAAGGCAAACTGAAGATACCATGTATAATCGTATACATTATAAAATCCATTAGACTTGCCATACTGTATATTACAAGCATAATCTCTTCAAAATGTAGTCAGAACACAAATTCATCTTGCTGTTCACCCACATAGTACTAATTAATTGTTTCACAGAGGCATTTATATTTTTAGTCCCCCCCCCACACTCTATATTTAGTGGTACTTATTTTTTATTGACCATAATGAGAGACTTAGATCAGTGACTGGTATTTAAGCCTGACTTTTTCACATCAGAACAGCTCAGGCTTCCAGGTCTTTATGGAGACATGAACTAAACATTATTAAACAAAGTATTTCAATTACTTTTTACACTACTGAACTGGGACCATCACATACGGTCTCACAGGTTTAGCTTATGCAGTGTAAATGATTAGAAGAGGTTAAGATGTAGCATCCAAGAGATACATTAGACACACAGTTGACATACTGTAGTTCCATGAAATATCTTATAGATCCATATTAACAGTCATAACATACTGTTCTCATCCTATATGTATAATGGAGTAGGGTTAAACATCAAACAAAAAATACATTTGTGTATATATATATATATATATATATATGTTTGGTTGCTGCCTTTTTCCCCCTTTACTGTCACAAAGTTAACACTTTTCCTTGGTTAAATATGTATAAACAGGCCTTGTCTGGGAGGAAACAACAGCAAACACGTACGAACACAAACTCAAATCAGGAAGGACTGGGGTTGGGAATTCAACTTGGGATGTACTTGCTGTGAGGTGACAATGACAGCTGCTGAGTCACAATCGTGGTTCCCAAAGAAATTGCATCCTCAATATACTCTAATCCTATCTTATTTACTTGAGGCCTGTCAAGAGGGAAAGATATTTTCACATCTCATTTTACATTCCTAAAGGAGTTACGATTTCACCCGAGACCCAGACAAATATTTACAGTATGTAAGTTAGTCAGACCAATCTTTGCTTTTCCTACCTACTGCATGCATTGATGCATGTATTTGGAGATTAGATTAAAAATTTTTTAAGTCAGTCAGACCAATCTGACTGATCTGACAGATCTTTGCTCTTCCTACCTAATGCATGTACAGATGCATTTATTTGAAGATTATGTTAAAATTGTGTTCATTACATAATCTAAGATAGGGTATGAAATCTTAATTCTTAAATCGTAAATCGTATTCTTGTTTAAAGAAGTAAATTTTGGTCTTCTTACAAGGGTTTTGACCAAGCATACAAGCAGTCCGACAGGTTTTAAGCAAGTTCCACCCATCCGTTCATTAACTATAACTGTTATACTCTGAGGGTCGTGGAGGGGCTGGAGCCAATCCCAGCTGACATTGGGTGAGAGGCAAGGTACACCCTGGACAGGTTGCCAGTCTATCACAGGGCTAACATATAGATATAAACAACCATTCACGCTCACATTCACACCAACAGGCAATTTAGAGTCACCAAGGAACCTAACCTGCATGTCTTTGGACTGTGGGAGGAAGCCAGAGTACTCGGAGGCACGGGGTGAAATCAAACTCCACACAGTAAGGCCCAAGTTGGCCGGTAGGTTTGAACCCTCTTGCCCTTCTTGCTGTGCCACCTTGCCACCCTAAGCGAGTTCTATTTAACCCTAACCAATTATTTGGAAGTCAATTTTAAAAGGTTTTTGTCATCTAGGTCGTATAATATATCATCAGTCAACTAAAAGGTTTTATTAGTTCTGATGAAGAAACTATGATGAAACCAAACAGATGAGAGAAGAAATCATCTTACAGCACAGCAAATCCAGTTGCTTCAGGCTTGCTGGATTTTCTGGGTGAGGATGGAGGAAGGGCAACATTAATGGGAATTATTAGTGGAAATTAGCCATGCAAATCTCTCTTTTAGCAGCAATGTCCTTTATGGCTTTGAGGCACATAATCCCCAGGTGAAGCTTTCGCCTACAATGTGAGTGAATTTCTGTTGAAGCTCGGTAATGTTAACCAGCCAACCAATTCTATGAATCTTCCAAGTACTATATGAAAAGCAGAAAACTACCCACTGCACTGCTGTCAGAAACGCCTATGTGCAGTCTACCATACTAGCATGGTGTCACATGAGAGTGTAAGTGTGTGCAGGTGACAGCAGGAACGAATACTGAGGAGTCTCTTGATAGTAATCTATCAAATAGTCAACCAGCCCTGTGCTGTAGCATAATGCCACCTTGGCATTCCATGTACATGTCTGCACGTGCACATACAAAAACATACGCACACAAAATGTTATGAGTCAGCATGCAGAATAAGCACATACACAAAAACCTAACATCAGCATGCAGAAGACTATGAGCACAAACGGTCAAACACATCTCACAGAAATCCAAAACAGCCAGTGATGTCACCAGATTACTTCTGGCAATCTGCAAAGTCTTTTGGTGAGAGAGTGCACGTGTCCAGGGCAGACTAATCTTGGCTGTCATCACAAACACACTGCTGGAATCATCAGTCACACTCCCCTTTATCCTCCACAGACAAGCACCACATACGCACTATCGACTTCCAACTCCAATTCATCATCCTGAGTCAAGTGTCCCCTTTGTTTCTCTGTGCCACTATCGGTGCTAGTTTACTTCAGCAAGCTCATACCTGAGGCTGAGTCAAATCTGCATGCTTTGCACCACACAAACACATGCAGTCCATACACGTGCAAATGATAGGATACATCTATGATATATGAAGAAAGCAAAGTGGGCTGGAAGGGTGGGAATTAACCCCCCTAATTCCCCTTTAATAGGGAATTACCTGCCCAGTATGTACACAGCTAAATCTATACAACATGGGTGATCACTCATCCAACATAGGCCTTGTCTGGGAGGAAACAACAGCAAACACGTACGAACACAAACTCAAAACAGGAAGGACTGGGGTTGGGAATTCAACTTGGAATGTACTTGCTGTGAGGTGACAATGACAGCTGCTGAGTCACAATCGTGGCTCCCAAAGAAATTGCCTCCTCAATATACTCTAATCCTATCTTATTTACTTGAAGCCTAGCAAGTGGGATAGATATCTTCGGGTCTCATTTTACATTCCTAAAGGAGTAATGATTTCAGCAGAGACCCAGACAAATATTTACAGTATGTAAGTTAGTCAGACCAATCTTTGCTTTTCCTACCTACTGCATGCATTGATGCATGTATTTGGAGATTACATTAAAATTTTGGTCATTACATAATCTAAGAGAGGGTATGAAATTTTAGTGGGCTTTAATTTGGGGGGTAGAGCATAATGGCTTTTCTAAAAAGCTTGAAATCAATTAGAATATAACTAAAAGGCCAAGGAGATAAAGCAATTACTGCCTGGCTGGCGTGCTAAGACCACAAAATTCCATGAGGTTACATTTGTCCTTTGGCAACTGGAACGTGTGTCCTCTGTTGGGATTTACTGTCCATCACTATGTTATGTAACTATCTTTGGGGAGTGTTCCTTCCAGCACAGTTTACAAACACACTTGTATGACGGAGGATGAAATGGGAAAGAGGAACTTGCCATTCTATACTTTATCCTTCTCTTGAAAACAGATGAAATACAAGTCTCTCTTTCACTCTTGCAGTCTTGTTGATTGCCCAGGTATGACGGAGTAATTACAATCTTGAGTGCTTCCTGCCAGAAAAGGTCAAGCTGCTGATAGTTTCTGGAAAAGCCAGCCAAAGACAAAGTCATGAAAAACTTAATGTTCAGTAGTGAAGGGACCAGGATGGAGTAGTTTGTGACAAAGAAAAATACAATTTCTCAAACTGAAAAACTCTTCTCTGCTTATTGACAGGTGACCTTACGTTGTTAAGCATCCACCTGTTATATGTTGATGTTATAATTGGGTATTCATATTTATTTGGCTTTTGTACATGTTCACTTGTTTCATACTTAAGTGTCACAACATAATGCAAAGATTAAAAAAAATACTTAAATGTAAAAACGATCATATATTTACTTTGATTTACGAAGCAATGCAGATTGATATAACTGATTACATATGGATGTAAAATGTATGCTTGTGACTTTTGCTTCCCTGCCATACCAAAAAGGAATATGACTTTAAACATTTATGTAACTCCATTAACTAATTCATCTAAGATGCTATCCAAGACAATTTCATAATGAGCAGATTTGATGATTTTAAGTTGTTAATGTTCAGGGTTTTCAGGAGCTTGGACTACTCTTTAGTGTTTCATAACAAAACTAAAAATAGGCTCACAGCCAAGAGTTTCTTATAACATTTGTGGAATGGCTAAAAATGCAGAATGATTTCTCCACAAGGATTAATAAAGTGTCACTTAATTTGTACATAACTTAAAGTTAATTAACTAGTAACAATGGATATGGAAACACTTTAAAGAAACAAATAATTGCCTGAATTAATTTACATACATCAGAAGCATAAATCACAAAGTTGTTACACTAATCTTAAGAAGACTAGCTGAAGAGTTAATTGCTTTGTTTTAATTGCTTTGTTTTTGCCGTAGAGTGATTACTTATTAGTCATCTAGTTGCTACTTATTCTCATATCAATACTCTGTAATGACTCAGAGATGAGGAGTCACACATTTAGTATATAATGATATGTTACCCAACAGGAATCACTGATCACTCACTACAAGACTGTGTCATCGTCTTTGGTTCATGTATCATTTGCCTCATTAGGAAGTTATTGGTGATGATGGGTTGCCAGTTTTGATGCTTCGGGGATGAAACTCCTGGCTAACAACAGATGAGGCTAATTTCTTCCCCTTTCCTCATTCTTTTCACATATGTACATAATGCCTTTGGAGACACTTTCATTCTCTCATCTTGTTTTTTTCAATTTTCGCCATGGACCGAATATACAGTATCAAAAATGTGCACACATAAAGAATGTAACTTCTCTGCATATTTCTAAATATATTTTTAGATATATGCATGACTCTATGCTTCAGCCTATACCAAGTATAAATGCATTTGTACACTTTGACTGAATTTGTTTGCCACTTACATGTGGTTCTAACAGGCAGCAATGGATTCTAACTTTGTCAGCAGAATATATGAAACATACCCTCATCATAAGTGCCAGAGCCATACTGGTAATTGGGAGTCTCAGCACAGAATACTTCATTGATGACTGAGTGAAACTAAAGGCAAAAAGCTAGGGTTAACTACCTGGCTGATAGTTCCAGTTTAATGCATTCAAACTGGCCCATATGTTTAAACTTCTAACTCCTACCGGTCTATCTTTCATACTCCTCCATTTCCATCCTCCTTTCTCAGCCTACTATTTCCCCAGAACTCCTTATTACAGTGATTTAGGGGCCACATACAGTCCCTGTCATGCAACTATTTCCATTCCTCCACAAGCCATGACAGCTCCTTAATGCCAATACGCTACAGTTTTGTACTGTTACGATAATCAGTCACAAGAATGAAAAAAAGATGAGCAAAAGAACAGTTTGTTTTGTTATGTTAAAAGACAGAATTAGTTAGCATGTTGTAGTAATAGCTTTGGATGTGTTTCCAAAAACAGGATGTAAGTGAATTAGAAATGAAAACATGGCAAGCAACTCATAAAATGCGGTGAATGACTGTTCAAGGCTTAATAGCATCAAAAAATAAAGTAAATAATACATAAACCAACAGTTTACATTTTGCAAATTATAAATCTATAGTGGCACAGTCAGATGTAATAGTATTGCTACTAGAGGCTACACATACATACAGTAATATATATATACCTAGTCATAGCCTTTAATTAGTGGTATTTCTGTTATGTAAAAAATTTGCTAAGCTGTGTGTATGTATGTTGAAAAATAGCTGCCAGCTATGCACAGAAACATTGACGGATGCCCCTATTCTGAAAAGCAGGAATAATAAGAGCATTTGTCATGTAAAATCTTAATTGTACAGCCACAAAATGTCATATTGCATGTGATGGCTTCAAAAAGTATCGCTTGACAGTCAGAATTTGAAGAGACTACATTATTTTCCATTTCTTTTATCTGATAATGTTGTAATGGAAGGCTGTAAGATTTGGGCTTTAATTTACAAAAAAAAAAAAAAAACCCACTCAATTTTCTTCAGCTGAAAGACTGTTAAAGCACTTTGGAAACATAGTTACTCTGACAGACATCTTGAACTACGTTTACAGAACTCCCATTATGTTCTTACTCACACTAAACATGCTTTTAAAAGACTTAAAATAAAAAAACCCATTTTTTAAAAAGTCAGTAGAATTAACTAAAGACTGCTGGCACACATCGAGCATTTAAAATTTCTTTAGTATCTTTATACAAACATTTTGCTTTACTTGTACTGTTCTGATGCAAAATGACTTTAAATCCTATTTTCCAAAATTGAGCATGATATGACAATGTACTGTACTGTAAGTGTCCACTTCCAGCATCATTACACACTATTTACCTGTATTTGATAAGGGATTAATTCTCATAAAAAAAATAAAATAAAATAAAACTTAAATCACAAAAAAGACTTTTATTCATCAGTACATGACATATTCTAGATCTTCCTTGCCTCCCATACATGGAACCAGCCATGTATAAAAAAAGTTCTCTGAGAGACCCAGAAAGGAGGAAAAATAAACATCAACACTATCTGTGCAGTACTGTGTTTCTGAAAATAGTACTTCTAATTAGTTAGTGACAGTCACTAGATTTGCATCAGCACACAGCTTACAGTTTACACAGTCATCATGCAAACCTTAAATACAGATTATTCAATGAAATCTAGGCCATTTCTATATCACCAGTCATACTAACTAATATTAGATTATTATAATAACCAACGTACTAATGCTTGCAGTAACCAACCTAACTTGATGGGTGCATGATATAAAGTCTGCCCCATCAAAGGCAATCAAACCTCTAACTTAATAGGTCAATCCATCAGTTTTTTGGCTTCGAGAGAGCCAGACTCCCTCTGCCAGTTCTTTAGTTCTCTCTGACAGCTTCCATTCTGCCCGGTAGCGTAAATCATCCTTCTCTTCGCCTGAATCTACCAGCTCAATCCTCAGGAACATTTCTTTCTCCAGGATCACTGAAGCTAACACAGAGTCTGTAGTTTGTCTGGTTCTTGGCAACATGGGGGAAGAAAAAGAAACCCTGCAACGAGGGGGTGGACCACTTTTAACCCCTCTGCTGCTGACTTCCTCTTCCTCATGTTTCACCAACGTCACTTCTCTATCATCTGAGGTAGATGCACTTTTAGAGCTCTTATTGGTTGATTCCAAGCTAAGAGACGACTGGGTGTCCTCTGATTGGTCAAGGTCCACTTGGTAGGCTAGTTTCCTGTTACCTTGTCTGCTGATGGACAGACAAGGAGGCCATCGGAGGGAGAGGCATCTTGTCATTGCCAGCCATAATTGTTGAGGCCTGAATAAACCTGACCTTGGTGTTTCATTTGTGTCACAAAGGGTGTCCTGTTTCTCCAATCGCATGCATTCTGCTGCTAATTCTGTCTCCGCCAGCTCTGTGACAGGTACTCCATTAGAGTTCTTTGGTGACAGTTTTTCTTCTTCTCTGTCCTCCTTTGGTGACTGTAGCTGCTGATTTTCTCTGAAGCTGGAAGAGCTACTGAACCTCGGACTCCTCTTCATTGCACTTTCTGCCTCTGCATCTGAATCTGACAATGAATCTTCATCTGATGAGCATCCACGTGGTGAGAACTGCTCTTTAGAATCCTTTAAATTTGGCCGTTGATTCTCTTCAGACTCAGAGGAGCTGCGCGCCCACTGGCCTTTCCTCATACTTGGGCAAACAGGTCCACTCCTTTTGCTTAGGCTGTCAGCTGCCCAGTGCTGCTCTTCTTTCAACTTACTCGCCATAGATTGAGAGGGGTGAAGGACTGTAATCCAGGATACCACCACAACAACAACAGCCGCAGCAGCTCTGCTAGCATGGCACTTTCTGACATAATCTCTGCTTCAAGAGGCACAGCTTTGGCTGGGAAGATGGGCAGTGATGACGCTTTGATGTCATGTGCCCACATGCATGCGCACACACACACACACACACACACACACACACAGAAGCCCCTGCATGGCTATGTGTTCACGCTCCAGTCGAGTGAGCGGTGACTTGCCTCAGAGGGAAGTGATGTCACATTGCATGATGTCATACCTAGCCTAACCTACCAGGAGTCTGCAAAGGGTCTGTGTCTGTGCAAGAGCCCAGATGGTAAAAATAAAAGATGCCCTACACCCAAAATTGATGTACAAAAGTGGAGTCTTAAAAGATAAATTCTGTTTTTGGGTTTTCCCTATTTATCTTACTCTAGTTCTTCTTGCATTTATTACTACGGTGGTATTCATCCCAAAATTAGGATAAAGTCAAAAACTGACTCCAACCAGCTGTGTACCTGCCGGTGCTCCATGTGCATGTGTGGGTGCATTTCTGTGTCTGCTGCCTGTTCAGTGAGTAGCGGCAATCCCACGTTGACAGTGGATGATAGGTCACTCGCTGTCTTCTTTGCTTTTCCATTTATGGCTATGAGGGCTGCTCAGACTGCACATCTCTCTGTTCACGCAATGTACACCTTCTTACATCACCTCAGGGTAAAAGGGCACTAACCACTGCTGACCCCAGACTGGTTGACCCTATCTCACACAGAAACCCACACGTACGTGTCACAGCCTATAAAATCTGTTGAGTCAATTATCTGTGTGTAGGGCGCTGCATTTCATTGAGGCTTAAAGTCACTGGATTGGTCACAGATTTCGCAGTAGCAGTTATGAGAATACCTTCCATGAAATGTTACATTTAACATACTCATACTAGTGCTGATCAACAATGTCAGATGCAAACCACTGTTACATAATAACCTAATACGTCTGGTGCCATGGCATGCATTACATGCCCTAAAATCCTGACGAAATTTTTTGCTATGCATTTCCCCATCTCTTCCATCTTGCACAGTAAAAATGATGTAGCACATGAATGTGCTAATGTGACCCTTTGAACCAGTTCAGCGACAAACATGCCCCGCCATCGTTAACATCACGAGCAGTCTGGTCAAAATCAGATCACTTATGTTTTTTGATGTGAAGAATGAATCGATGATTTCAGAATCCTCAACAGACCAATCAAAGGTTCCTTGCAAACTTGATTTCCACAGATAGCATTTAAGTAACCGACAAAACTGAACAAACGCTAACCTACTGAAAACAAAACACAACGCTGCCCTTTAAATTCTTTCATGTGAATCAAAGATCTTCAGTGAGTTTTTACAGCTCATATCAGCATTCGTTTTTATCTTAACCAGCTAAAGAGACATAGAAACACGCACGCACACAATGCGTGTTCACGCGTGCGGTACGTAAAACGGAACCTCGTCTCACACCCGGTCTATTTAAATGCCTTAATACAATTGAGAAACTCCACCTGGGTCCTGCTGTATCTGAGTCACCAATGCTACGTCAGGAATGCAGTGGTAAGGAGAGTACAAAAATATGATGAGGCAGACTGCCTCTACTCTAAAATGTCCCCTGGCAGACAAACGCAGCGCCAGGCTTAGCACCGTGCCTCCCTAGTGTAAGTATGGATGAGTAGCTGCAGTTTTTCCGCAGCGTCTTCCGGCCTAGGCTGTCCCCCCCACCGAGGAAATTACAGCATTTTGTGGCTGAATAATGTATCATAAAAGAGTAGGTGTTGTACAAGCGGCTGAACACACACTGAATTATTAAATCTCTCTGTACAAGTCGGTGAAGCGGTCACTGAAAGTAGCAGCTTCAATTTATGATTACCGAGGCAGGAGCCAAACAACAAATGCGGTATTTCAGTAGCCTGGATGAAAAGGCCTTTCCCCCACGTTGATAAGGTGCAACTTCAGTTGAGAAGTGTACATTTTTTAGCAACGGTGTCATCGGTCCAAGGTCGCGAAGCAATAAGTTGGTTCAAGTATTACACGAGCTGGAATACTACGGAAAAAGTGGGACTGGGTTAGGAACACAGCGGGGCTGCTAGCATGAAAAATTGATTAAAGCTTTGGACAGAAACTGCAGTCTAGCAAGGCGGAATGTTTTCCCGTTATCACAGCTATTTCTGGACCGCATTCCCATACATTATTCACACAAACCGTTGGGGGGGGGGCGTGAACAAGCCATTAAACTCACCCCAAGGTGTCCGGAAGTTCGCTCCAATGTCTGATTCATTTGGAGCAGGTGAGGTGAAAGACGCTTTACGTCTATACTGCCGGCGTGCCAGATGAGGGCGCTGCGGACATCCTCACACGTTCAGGCACGGGCGCTGAGCTCGAGCCGGAGCAGCGGACGCAACGCGACTTTCCGATTGGTTGACGTTTTGCAGCGACTACATCAAGTCGGTCGCCATTGGGCAGCCGTAAGTAGGCGGTGCTGCGTGTGGCATTTCATTGATATAGCCTACAGCTGGTGGCCACAGGTTCGCCACACGGAGTGAAAAGGCTAAGAAAGTGACGAGGGTATTGATGTAGGGGGGGGGTCTTCAAGAAGGCTCGAGAATTTTTTTTTTTTTTTTTAATTATTTTAAAGAGTGTCACACCAAAGACTCACGGAATACACAGCCAAAATGCTCTGCCACGTTACTCGTCCGGATTCGGTGGTGATGGAAGTGGAAGTTGATGCGAAGGCGAACGGTGAAGACTGCCTGAATAAGGTAGGCTGCGGTGGGATACACATCGCGTTATGTTGTTGTTGTGATACCTTTTTTTTTTTTTTTTTAACGCAGTGTTATGGACAGGCAGGACAACGTTGTTCCGGCTGTCTTACGAAACTTCATATTTTCAATTTTTCCTAAACTTCATCTCGTCTGTCTCGTCGATCATTTGTGACTCCAACGCTCAAGTAAATATAACAGTTGGTGAGTTGAATCCAGTTTCTGCACGACGAGGAATACCTAAAGTTGTTTTCGCTGCTCGACATAATATTTGGTGTGAACTTCATCTTTTTAATAACGGCAACAACAACAACATCAACAATCGATATATGTACTCCATTGTTGTGCGCAGGGACGAAGTGAACAGTGTTTCACTGGCCCAAGACGTACAGAAAAAAAAGATACATTTGTTTTGTAGCAACGAAAACTTAAAGTGTCGATTCATTATCCGAAGTTATGACTTAGCATACATGCGGGAAAGTTCTTCTGCATTGGTGGGAAACTGTCGACGGTCGCATCTACCTGCACGGCTTAGTCAGAGGCAGATGGCCTCGTCAAGGTTACTTGAGTTCATTCTGCTGCCTCTGCAAGCAGCCGGCGTTCTCGCTCCACTCAAACTGACACTTGAGTCTGAGCTGAGCTGCTTAGACATTCGCCTCTTTTTTGCAATCGAAAATGAATATGAACACGGTAGCACAATAACCCCCCCCCCCTTTCATCTGTAGCCTCGAGTTCACCCCCTAGTGAAACGTAAAGCCATTCCGTATGCATGGCATATCCGCAGCTTGCCGTGGGTATGAATGAGTTTTATCTCGGCCCCCGGGCTCCCTGCAGACGTTCACCAGCAGTTATGTAATAACCCCCAGGCCTCAGTGGGGAGGGGGCGTGGGATTGTGGGTGCGAGGAGCCCCCTTTACCCCGCGAGAGCCTCCGAGATTGACCTATCGTGAGCTTTCGGAATGTTGATGGGCTTTATCTGTGCGAGAGAGGGGCACTGGGGTAGCAAAGCGATAAAAGCACTCGCCTTGGCTTAGCCTCACGCAGATAGTCTTGTGTTACTATTGACTCCTGCTAAGAGAGTCTGTTGACTCTTGCCACCTTCCACCGGGAGGGAAAAGCCACCGTGGAACGGTGTATTCAAGGACATCTTAGTCCGCTGACACAACTCAAATCTCAAGATGTTAGGTGGCCCCTCGTCTCATTGTACTGTCGTGCTGTGATGCTGCCAACTATTATGGGAACCCTAAAGCTTCCTCTGACTAAATAATTTGATGTGTCCTATTAATCTTTTCCACACAGTTGGTTTTAGAAATCCTTACTGAATGGCTTTGTCTAAAATCCACTTTTGTGACCAATTTCTTTCATCTCTCTCCAGGTTTGCCGAAAGTTGGGCATAATTGAGGTTGACTACTTTGGGCTGCAGTTCACAGGCGGCAAAGGAGAGAACCTGTGGCTGAATCTGAGGAATCGCATATGCCAGCAGATGGATAATGTGACGCCCTGTCGTCTGAGGCTGCGGGTCAAGTTCTTTGTGGAGCCCCACCTCATTCTGCAGGAACAGACAAGGTATGTTTACTCACATGCTGCGTGGACATTGTGTGAAACTCATCACGTTTGTTCACTGCAGGAGATGTGAGTAGATATTTAACCACTTTCTATGATTATTTTTTTTTCCAAGTACCTGCAGATCAGCTTGTCACCTTTTTTTTTTTTTTTTTTTTAGCTAAGTCTGGTCTGTGTTTGTCATTAAAATATATTTTTCTTTACATATGAATGCATGTGGCATGCAATGATGAGCACATGCTGGAAAAACAAAGCCACCGTTAGTGAGCTCCCAGAGCACAATCTGATTCACTTTGTTTCCAACATAGTGGAATGCCCTGTAGTAACCTCTTCCCTGAGCCTCTCTGGGGTTACTGTAGGTCATTTTGGTGGAGCACTAGGCAGGAAATGTGATCCAGCAGCTCTAAGGCTATGTGTTGCTCTGTGTTTGCCCCCAGGGACCCTCTGTTCAACAGCCAGGACCTCTGTCATTGCCCCCATTCAACTCAAAATAACTTTTGTTATGCTTTTTTTTTTTAAGTTTGGTTCGATTGTGTGTGGCCACTCTTGTCTGAACAAAAGCGCAGCCCTCCGTTTGACGTGTGCAGATGCTGTTTGGAAACTGCAACAGGACTAGTGTAGTTTGACATCATTATGAGTCACTGTTGCAGCTGGTTTTAGCAGTGAAGTTTTTTTAACCTCTGGAAGTATCAGATATGAATTTCATGTGCGCTTTGTGCAATTTCTAATCACTTGTATCTTAAAACAGATAGCTTTACTTTTTTTTAAGAAACAAAAACAAAGCTAGCAAAAAACTCACTCTAGCAAATAACACTTTGTAGTCACACCCCCCCTTATATCTCCCCTCTCTGCCATATTAGTTTAAACATAAAAAGCTCTGAACAATATAACAAGCCTAGATCCATACTCAGTATTCCCCAGCCCCAATTTTGTTTGAAGTTATAACTAGAAAGTGCATTCACAGCCCCCAGAACCTGTCCAAAAAAACTTATGTTCACTCCAGGAGGTGTCACGAGTGTTTGGTACTGCAGGATTGGAACTATGGTTCTGGAGCGAGGGCACACTAGAGGGGAAATCCGTTTGGTGTCTTTTTAAGCTCTGCCACACTGCTCTTGCCCTCTGTCTCACACACACAGCATGCCTCCAGAGCTGTTCATTAAACTGACATCTATCTGCCTTGGCCAGGATTTGTCTGGCATTCCAGTAAGCTCTCAGTTTCTCCACAGTTCACCCACTGCCCCACCTTCAGCTCTGTCTCTCTCCCTCCTTTCTCCCCTTACTGTGTGCTATCAAAAGGAAAGCCATCAACTTTGCTCTGTCTTTCAATATTTTTTATCTCTGTCAGAAACTATCCCTGCTCACACTTCCCCTCTGTCCATCTCTCTCTCTCACCCTCCACCTCCCTCTGCCCCCACTCTGGTCCATATTTGGCAGCCTTTGAAAAGGAAAGTGAAAGGCAGTGGGGGGAGAGAGTGTGTGTGTGGAGGACACTTGGCTGCCTGCGCTCTGACCTCCACTAGATTAGCAGAGGTTATCAACAGATGGCTGGCGTCGGGTGGGTGTAGGGTGAGGGTCATGGGGTTGTGAAAAAAGGTGAGATAAAGATGTGAGATGGCAGGCAAGGGAATGTGCCGTTGCTGCTAATAAATACTCACACATGGCGCACACCGCCATGCTGTCAAGTTATGTTTAATCTTGGTGCAGCCTTCATGCCATCCATCTGCTCAGATGTGATATAATTTAATTGGTGGAGGAGAAAACGCTGGCATCAGTTTTTAGAGATGAGGGCAAGTTGTTGACACTCGTGTTGACAGTGCACAGACAGTAGCCTTTTGGGGACCAACAAAAAGCTCTGGGAAGTTACTACACTGCATTTACAAGGGCCATGGAAAAATACATGGCATTTCTGTGAATTAATTATGTATATTTTAATGTTATATATTATTTTCATGACTTTAAGGGGTAGTTAAGAGTTCTTTTTGTCATGTTTTAAATCAAATTATTGCTTGGGGGACCTATAAGCGTCCCATTTCACTCACGGTTTGTGCTGTCACCTTTGACCTACTTAAGCTGCCACAGCCTCCACACGACTTGTTCTGACTGCAAGCATGCTCCCAGGCAAGGAAGCAGGCACACCTCATCATGACATACACAGAAAAACCTTCCTCTATTGCGCATTTTTGCTACTCACATACCTGCAGGCCATTTTCAATTTTTCAATCGATTGTAAGATCTTCATAACTAGTTTTGGAAACTGTGTGTATCCAATTGTTGTCCAAAATTTTTTTTAATTTATTTTATTTTCCATGCTGCATGTTTGCTATATTTGCAGTGAAACACAGAGTTCGATACAGTTTAAGTCAATAATCAAGTTTAAAAGGTTATTGAAACTTTAGAAAACTCGACACACACTCACTCTATAACAACGCAGCATGTTTATCTATGTATGTGGGTTGGAGTATATGTTCTCAGCAGCATATGGGCAAAGCAAAAACTACCTATATGGTACCACAATTCTCAGCTAAGATGAGGGGTGGGCCTCTTCTACGCCCTTCTTATAGGCTTCATTACATAACCCGCACGGAACTGAGCGTGCACAGAGCTGCTTATATAAGCTGCTGTGTACTGCTGCCACATAAAGCCTCGCAGGTCACTCGAGTGTTCTTGCTCACATGCAGCCGACCATTTGGGTACTTTGTGTTAATTCATTTTCCTCCTTTTTGTAGGGCCTACTTGTGCTGGACAATATTTGGAAAATATCCTGTCCAGACTAAAATCCACATTTTGATTTGTATTTAAACCAACAAAATAGGCTCTGGCTGCTAATAACACAATTGTCTGGTCTGATTTCATACAATCAGTAATACGTTGGCCATAAAGCCTTTGTTGGGGTTCCTTTTTTTTTTTTTTTTTTATTGCACACAGACATTGCAGCTCAAATAGATATGGCCTGCACTTTGGTTAAGTTCAGCTTGATTCTGCTGCAGCTGTGTCCCCAGCTTCAACAACGCTTTTTTTCTTTAATTTCATTCCTTTAGATTCTCCAGTTGCCCTTCTCTCCCAGTATTGTTTCATAAATCTGAATCTAGTATTTCCCAGCTTGCTTTGCAAATAGGACACATTTTGTAAATGTATAAAATTGGCTCTTAGGGTGGCTTATTCTCCTCTCTGAGTTTCTATTTTGGGCAGCTGAAGGTGCTGCATTGAACAGGGTGAAACAAATGTTGGTTTGAAATTGTACATTTTTTTTTCCCCTTTTTTTATTTTCTCATGCCAGTGGAAAACAAAAGCAGTCAAAATGTAGTTGTTTATAAAACGCCTGATTTGCATTCATCTTTATTTCCATGACGTATCTAATGATGCGTTACCAGAGGAACACACTTTTTATTAGTTCAGGGATACTGACCCAAGGGCCACAACAACAGCCTGTCTTATCTGCATCATTTAACACCACTTGCTAGGGGGTGTTTCTGGTTTAAATATCTGAATGTTTCCCCCTCATTAGCCCTCGTATTTAGCATTCTGATCAGGCAAACATCGGAGACCGTCAAAGGGCACAGCTCTTAGCACAGGCTTTATCAGAGGTCCTGGTTGTTAACCTCTTTACCCCATTTGGGGCTAAGCTTATCTTTAACTTGAATCCAAACCAAATCCAAATGAGTTTTCACCAAGAGAGATTTATTTTAATCATTGTCTTTTAATAATTAAATCTATACAGAAGACTTTTCATCAGGAAATATATTTACATGCAAGTTTACTTGTTCTTCCCTCATGAACAGTTCCTTAAGTATGTCATAAATTAAAATAAATATGAAGCACACTATTGTGTGTGTTGTGGTTTTTTTTTTTTTTTTTTTTTTAATAATAAATAAATAAATTTGACTGTTTTAAATCCAATGTTAGATTTGGACAGTTTTCCCTGCCAGACAGTCCAAAGACATGCTAGTCAGGGGGGTTGGAGACGAATGCATTTGCCTACCTTTTGTGTTAGCCTTGCAGCAGACTATCGATCTGTCCAGGGTTTTTCCTTCCCTTTCCCCAAGTGCATAGTGGGATAGCTTCCCAACCCCATGTGTTTGTAGAATGGATCCGAGAAAAGTTTTTAACAAAAGAAGACTTGACTTTGAATGGAGGTACCAAGACATTTAGATTAGGTATCATCAATAAATCTTATGAGTCCTACTATTCTTGTGCAGCATAACACTGCATAGTTTTGTTTTTACAACATTGAATTGTAGGCTTAACTTGCATTAGTTCACCCATGAAAACAGACAAGAGCATTATCTCTGACAAAATCCTGACACCATCTCTTCAACTGAATGTTGTGCAAAAACAATTTGAGGTAATTTATTCAGGTCATACACAAGTTATCATTTTCATTTCACTGGCAGGCTACAGAGACAATCTAGCCAAAAATCATACAAGATGCCCTTGGGTCTTCAAGTGCTCAAAATCGCCACCCAAGTTTTATTGGAATTCTCCACCACCAGTAATTATTTGCTTTTACTTACATGTAAGTCTCTTTCATCTTTCATTTGTTGTGCTCTTGAGTAACTTAGCCCTGGTTTTGCCTTGTGTGAAGTTATAACATTAGCCCTTGCACGAAAATGACAGAATTGTTATTTGGCACCCTAACATAGGATTGATGCTGGGCTTCAATCACCATTATACCATCCAGTAACAGCCTGTAACCCAAGGCATTTAGCATACAAACAGCTTCTTTGTTTTACTGCTGTATAGCCTTTGGTTCAGCTCACCACAGAGCAAAGGCATATGAGTTATATTCAGCGACTGGAATTATTTTTGCAACTTTCTACTAAATTACACAATTAAAACTTAAGTGTTTAAGTGTCTGATTTTCCTTTCAGCCCACATCTTTAGAGAAGATGTTCAGCAGAGTTTACTATAGTTCATTGACAGCGAGTAACCTCACAGCCCACAGCTCCTGGCAGTATGTTATTTGACTAGCTTACAAACCGCATTGTTGAGAGCTCAACCGATGAGGTCTGAAACTCTACTGGTGATTGGCTGGATGAGTTGCACTCTCGAGGGAGAGGTGTTAGGTTTCAGTTTGTGGGGACATTTTGTTCTTCTGTGTAGTGCAGCTTACATTCTGCCCTCTGGGGGAATAGACACTGGGTTGGGGGAGAAAATATTAAAATGGGACTGGTTTTATAGATGGGCGGAACAGACTGGAGAGAGTTTAGTTAACTTGGTAGCCTCTACCTACTTGAAAAGGTATGCCTGTCCTTTCTTTTTGTTTCTCTGGGACCACAAATTTGTAAAGATTTCTCTTGTAAAAACGTGTTTGAAATGCTTTAACATTGAGTTGCTTAAAATACACAAACACTGCATTTTGGGATATTTTAGTGTTTTTTAAATTTAATGATTCAAAGAGGGGGAGAAAAATTCCGGTGAAAAACTTCAATTATCCCATCCCATCCCCTTAGCTCAGTTCTGCAGCCAGTGACCTATATTCAGATATTCTTTCTCAGCATTCAGACCTGCTTTAACTGAATTATTCCAGCCAGGCAGTCAAATATTCAAACACTCCGGCAGCACCCCACATGACCCCTCTCTCTCCCCCACATGCACCGTTTTGAGTAGCATTTATTTCTCGTGTTCTCTGTTAGCGTATATGAGTAAGCATCTTAAGGCTTTTATGATGGGTTGTCTATGAAGGACAAAGCAATGATGAGGTGTATACAATGTAATACAAGAAAAGTGGGCCAGTAGACTTTTGTCTCAGCACAGACTTCCTGGCATTCAGTCTGCAGGTCTGTTGTGTTTAGTGAGGGCCAGTCTAAAGAACAAGGCAATGCTCTGATGATGACTGCAGCGTTTTATGTACACCTCACGGATGACTGTGTAATGATACATGTGCAAATGTTTCTTTGTAGTAATGTGTGTGTGTGTGTGTGTGTGTGTGTGTGTGTGTGTGTGTGTGTGTGTGTGTGTGTGTGTGTGTGTGTTGGTCCTTGACATGGTGAATCAAACAAGCTAAAGCATGCAGAGGAGGGCCCTAGTTTTTGATAGTGAGTCTGATTCAACCTGGCAAACTGTCTCAGCAAGAGACAGATTTAAGTCCTGTGATTCTGTCTAGCCAAGTCACTCTCATGAGTCACAGTGAGTTGAACTCCATCATCTGCTTGGATGCCCTTTTGGTTGAGCAAGGGGGTCATTTGTACATTCTTTCGTCTCTTGTCTTGTCACCTCGGTCATGGGCCTGTGTTAACCAGATGGGTTGGTCAAGGACTAACATCTATTTTTTTAAAAGGTGCTCAGACGCATCCAGTCACACATCAGCATCAAATGTTTTGACCACTGAGGAAACATTTCAAAAAAGGCAATTGCACAAGAAATTTAGGGAACTCTCTTTGGTAGAGATCGTCTTGATGAAACTCAATCAGCCTCAAACACCATGTTGGAGACACTGTTTTTGGATTTATGGCCTCCTGTTGCTCCCGTGCCCTGAGTGTAGGATAGACCTTAACAGGTGCTGAGGCAGCACTACACCACCTGAGCAGACTGATCCTTGGGCAGCTGTCTGAGAAGCTATCTACTTAATATCGAGGACCAGCAAGTATAGACATAATTACATGTTTTTCTTTTTTTCTTTTTTGAATTAGTCATACAGCTGGAAAGATTTGTACAACAGTTTGTAGAATATCCAGGCCGTATTGGAAATCAGTACAAAACATCTGCCCATGCTGTTTTCATAGCAAGAGTAGAGTTATCATTGCTGCAAAAATATAGTGTTAAGAGCAGAAACAGTAACAGTATAGCTTCACAGGGGCCTCAGTGGGAGAGTTTGTTACCCTGTGTGTATGAAGCAGCTGCATGTTTTCAGTGTTACTCATGGTTTTTTTTTGTGTTTAGCAGAGTGCATATCGGATGCCTCTCATTCACCCTCAGGCCAGTCCGACAGGAACAGCTATCGATGAACAATGGTTACCTCTGTGGAAGCCCTGTAACCTGCTCTACTGTAATGTGTATAATTGTTTTCTCCCAAAAGATAATTAGAATTTTGGCCTGAGCTCAGCAAAGCGTGCACACCTGTTAACACACATGTGGGTACTGACAACATTGGGAAATGCAGGAGTCAGATGTCCTGCTCAGCAGAGCACTGGCCGAAAGTCACATACCTAAGACCACATTATCACAGATGGTTGGTTGGGTGAAACAGCACTGAGGTCAAAATATCACATCACCAAACTAACAGGCCCTACTTGAGGCATTTTAAGATATTAAAATTCCTTGCCCGATGGCACAGTGACCGATACTAGCCCCTTGCCAATCCCCGCCTGAACTAGAGTAACCCCTGCGGTTTGCCCTATAGTGACTCTTTGTAGGTACCCTGTAGTAAACTCCCAGTCAAGTCAGCCCTATTGTTTGTGTCAGGCAGGTAGCTAACTAGAAGCGCGCCGTCACATGATGCCCGCTGGGCCTGACACAATAGAACGCAGTGTTTGCGTGTGTGTGCGTTGGAGGGAATGGGATGTTAAACACCATATCAAAGCACTGTTTGTTATGCCTGAGGCTAGTCAGCTATGGGGCTTCGTTGTTATGGTCTGGCTTGATCAGGGGTGGTGTAAACTGACTTTGTATGCCTCACAGCTGCTGTTGATACTCCTTGGAAGCACTGTGGATGTGTGGCGGATGAGGTGTTTCTGTGTTGTTGCATATTGAAGCAGTTACAATACACACGTGCGTATTCTGCGACCAGGTGTGCGCTGCTCCCTCAAGAGTCTGGTTTTTAGGTCCCATAAGATGACAGAGGAAATGTCACCTCCAGCTCGTTCCCATGTTCCCTGTAGTTCCCATGAGACATCTCAGCAAGATGCATTTTCTACATAAACAAATCACAGTGGGTTTATATCAACTTAATAAAAGGAATGATGTGTGCTACCCCCCCCGCCCCCACACACACACACACTCAAAATTGTCCCTCTAAACCCGCTCCCATATCCTGACTTCATTTGCACAAATGAAAAATGTCCCTCTTTGAGAAATGTCCCTCTTTGCATCATGCTTCAAAGAGAAGTGTAGCTCAAGGGAAATATTTTTTTTTTTTTTTTTTTTAAGCACTAATAACGAGCGGTTTCAGGCGTAGTTTGCTTATGAGGATGTGGTTCGCAAAAATATTCACAGAAATTTTCTTTGCATATTAAACTGCTCCACTATTAGAACTCTTGTCACCACAGGATGCTGAAGTTAGTTTCAATTTTGATATTGTCAAGTGAGCATACAGTGTGTGAGATCAGGGAGGTTACTTTAGGTCACTCCATGCTGTTGCATGGACTGTTTAATTAATTGGCAAGAAGACAGAAAATGGGCTATAAAGTTTTGTTTAATATGGAGGGAAGTAGAGAGTATTGATTTGATGTCAAAGTCAAGATATTAAAATGAACGAACTGCAGTCACCAGGCACACAAACAGGAAGAAAGCTGCCCAACTGGTTTGTGCTCACAGAAGCAGGTCACCTGAAGCAGGCTGGTGCCGGTACAATCTCCTTATGGTTACTGTGCCGTAGGTCATCTCAAAGAAGGATCTGTTTGGGTTACTTTAGTTCAACGATCTTCATGATGCAAGGATTGAGTTAGTCAGGGTGTTACTCCTCCTGACGTCGTCTTTCCTGCTGCTAAAAAGAAAGAATTCCTCTTATCTTCTGGTCAAAACAATGGAAAGGCTCTGACCTTCCATGGCTTATTTTTTTTGAGAATTTAGCTGTTTTCCTTGGCCACGCCAGAACTCAGTGTTCTCATTTAATCATTCAGCCCAAACAGTTACAATAGCTGATTCTGACCACTATTCATTTTTGAACTGTTTTCCCTACTGTCACTTCATAAATCCACCTCATTTTGAACAAGGCGAATGGGCTCATAGAATTCCCCTTTGTCTGGAAAACCAAGATTATTGGTAGCTTGGCTTGTCTTTAAATGGGCACATTGCATGAAGTTATTGTACCACATTTTTCACAATGAGCAACAGAACAAGAGACACAGAGAGAATGCTGGCAATTGTAACTCATTTTAAGCCCCATTACTGCATTCAACATTCAGGCTTGTCGCCTTACAGTATATAGTAGTGGTCACACACTGCCCCAGCAGATATTGTACAAGCACAGTTGGCCAGCAAGTCAACAGGTTAAATGTCCAAGTACTTCCTTTACTGGAGAAAACTGCCATTACGTCCTCCTAACTTTTTTTCCCTGTCTCAGCTTCCACTTTCGGAGCCTATAGTTAATTCAGTTAAAAGAAGCTGTACTAGTGTTATTTGAGGAAGAGGTTGAAAAAGAGAAAGTGGAGTCACTCTGACAACTGAACATATGTCACAGTTGCTTTTTCCTTCTGTTACACACACACACACACACACACCTACACCTGCTGTCTGTGGTGAAATTCTAGCCTTATAATGACCACCTGCTCTAGACTGTGTTTGCCCCAGACATAATGACTGCTGTACCATCACACGTGGAACTGAGCTGTAAAATGAATATGGACATTGATTGGAGAAGTCACATGTTTGATAGGGCACACAAGCATAAAAAACAGTATTTATTTATGTAAAGACAGAATTTTTCTTAGTGTAATTTAGTTGAAATGTATTCGCCAATGCCTTTTACCTTTTAATAGACCCCAATCATAAGATTTCCATTTTGACCCATGTTCTGTTTTCCTTCTGTCCACCAGACACATTTTCTTCATGCATGTCAAGGAGGATCTCCATAACGGTCACCTACGTATGGGCTCAGAACAAGCAGAGGAGCTGAGCGCACTCCTGGCACAGGCCGAGTTTGGCGACTACAACCAAAACACAGCCCAGTACTGGTACTCCGAGCTGTGCGGAGAGGAGCCCAGCACTGCCATTATCAACAGGTAGAACACTCTCTAAGGAACCCAACATAGGCTTCAAAAGGAGCAGGAAATTGAAAGGACTTTAATTAGCACCTAGGAGAGGGTTTAACTGTGAAAACATGGCTTATAATCTTACAGAAAAAGGTATTCAAGTACTTTTCCCAAGAACTGGCCCAGGATAGATGTATAGATTTTTGTGCTCTCCAAATCTAACTGCAATGAAAACATTATGCTGACTTGAAAACATCAATAAATGATGTGTGGGGTTACTTTGACCAGAATTTTAAATGGCCCTTGTACATGCAAGTTAACACGTTCTGGCCAGTCATTTGAAACCCGTTGACCTTTTCCCAGAAGCCCCTCCCCATGCACTATCTGTGAGGTAGGTCCACTCCATAAAAATATGATGAAAGTAAATAACGGATCATGGCAATGAGCCAGTAATTGTATTATATGGCAGCTGGTGTTCAAAGAAATTAAAGGAAATTAATTTAAGTAATCAAAATGCTATCTAGCAAAAAATACCAAAATATGCTGATATTGCTTTTCTATTTTGCAGTGTTTTCTTATATTGTCACGTCTGCCTTTTAAGCCAGATTACCTTTTTATTTTATTTTTTTTATCTGAGGTGAAAGACTTTAGATAAGAGTACATCGGACACAGCCACATAGTGTGCATAGCCTGTTTGACAGCTAATCCACACACATTCTTGAATCAGCCGAACAGAGCAGCTGACAGGAGATCAAATAGCATATGTTTGCGGAGTTCCACTGTCAGAACCTCCCTCTGTACATCTTGAATGTTTTCTGAGTCAACCAAAAGTGGGTGACAAAGTTTCCCTACCAAAAGGTTTTAGAGTCCGAGAATATGGATCCCATTGCAGTATCAAATTTCTGATAGTTTGACGGACTCCACACCACACTTTCACAGCGATGCCTGTCCTGCCTACAACTGTTAGGAATTTATCCAGAAACATCTGAAGTGTTTCCATTTTGCAGTTAAAGCCTTTGGAGTGCCTTCTGGAACCATTTGTTGTACACATGGCACTGTTCCTCAGATGTTCAGCCTTTGAAATTATACATTATCAAACCCCATCTGCCAAACCTGCTACATTAAACTCTTTATTCATGTGCTGTAATGAGCCAGTAGGCACCAGTGTTCATTGCTACACCTACACTTAACCTCAGCCTGTTACGCAGGTGAATGATTTCCCCAAAAGCTATTTTCTATAATTTTCATAGAATCATGTTCCAGCTGGGGATCAATATGGGTTACAAATGCCATTATGCATGTTGCACCACAGTCTAAGAATTACGGGGCTTCACTGGCTGAAAGAAGCATTCAGCTGTGCTGCCTAAGCATTGATCTCATAAGTGCAGTTGTCAGAAATGTACAAATTTAACATCAGAGCTTTCTGCCTGAAGGCATGTTCAACCTTGACAGCTAAAACACACTCTAGTCTTGCATTCATCCTGCTTGTATAATACCTGTCACAGTGGGTCTTCCTTGATATAAAATTGTCCATATGATAAAGCTTGTGTCAGAAAATGTCATTTAGAGCAAAATAAACTTAAATGGTTGCCCTCCTTTCCATCTCTTCCCCACGTTATTCCTCCTGCAGTATCATATCCAGACATAAAGCTCTAGAAGGCTTGAGCCAGGGCTCAGTGGAGTATCAGGCCCTGCAGCTGGTCTCCTCTCTAGAGCATTACGGCGTGGAGTGGCACTGGGCCCGTGATGCAAACAGTCAACGGTTGGCCATAGGAGTCGGCCCTGAGGGCATTGCCATTTGCAAGGAGGACTTCAGCTTAGTCAACAGGTATGCTACGCCTAATTATACTAATAGGTCTGTGTATCTTTTTTAAATTGATGGGACGTTTTATGTTGCATTGGATTTCTTCAACATTATTTTTCCATAACAATATTCACTATTTAACCATTCCTTCTCCCTGTATCTCCTTTTAGAATAAGCTATCCCATCATTCAGATTGCCACCCAGTCGGGGAAAAGTGTGTACCTGACAGTTACCAAGGACACAAAAGACAGCGTGGTGCTTCTGTTCAAGCTGATAAGTAACCGAGCAGCCAGTGGTCTGTACCGTGCCATCACAGAGACCCACGCCTTCTACAGGTGAGCGCTAAAGACATACAGTAATTAATCCCAGATCAGTGGCTCACAAACACTCTGACGCTATATGCTGTAGCTGCGCAGACATATTTTTAACAGAAGTCGATACAGGCCCTCTAATTTGCACAAAGTCAATAGACTACTGACTTAAATTATTAGAGACAGTTAGAGCGGTGGACTACAGACTGTAGCTCACCTCATGGGGCGAGCAAAGATAACAATTAAAATTAATTTTAAGCTCCGCTGCTCAGTTGAGTTCTGTGTTTCCTTAATGAGTGTCTGTCAGCAGTCTTGGCTACAGCTGTTAGTCATTGCACCAGTCTGAGCTGCTTTAGAACACACCTCCAAGCCACAGCTTGTTATGATAACATCAACAGTTTATTTTTAACTGTCCTTCACTAAAAACTAGTAGATTATTAGAGAGGTGGGGGAAAGCCTGTTCAAATGTGTTCTTTAAAGACTTTTTCTGCCCACCTTGGCAAGTAGTGCTTTGAGTTTGCTTTCTCCCACATTTGTACAGACTGTGTTCCTGTTCCTTTTTTTTTTTTTTTTTTTTTTTTCCTTACTCCTTTGTTGGTTTAAATAAATGCAAAGTGGGACACACAGCTATGTAAAACATGTCCTTGACCCGAATGAGTGTTGATGGAAACATGGATTGCACAGGACAATCTTTAGTGGGTAGAAATGGCATTTTTCCTTTCCATTGACAATGTGTGTGTGTTTGTGTTTGTGTTTGTGTTTGTGAATGCATGTGTATGCACAAACACATGCGGAAGTTTTACCACTGTACAGTGTTCTCCATGCAAAGAATTTTAAGTGTCATCACTGGCATGTCCACTTCATATATTGTTAAAGATTCATGGAAAGTCTGGAGCAATACAGACGGCAGAGGCTTTAGGCCACAGAGATGTTTAAAAAAAAAAAAAATTTGCAGTGAGCAGGGACAATTCAAATGGCTGAGCTATGAAATTGTTCTCAGTCAAAAGGTACAAAAGAGAGCCCTGTCCTTTTGTTTCAGGAATGGGTTTTGGCTCAGAGTCTGCAGATTTTTGCAGGCATGTCTTCATCCTGCTTTTCAGTGTGTATTTCACTGTGGTGAATGTGGCATCAGAACAGGACGAACATTAGGTGTTGTCTAAATAAGCAGTGCAAGGAGTGCAAATATTATTAAAGAAACGGACATACTCTCCAGAACAGTGAGTCCAAGTAAAGGTTGGAAGGTAAATGTGAGTCTTACTGAGGAGAAATTCATTACTTAGGGCAGGGGATTTGATCAAAATTGGATGTGTCAGGTCAACTGAATTTGCTGACATGTCCTAACAATTTTTTAATCAGGGATTCTTATTTTCATTTCCAGGTGTGACACAGTAACAAATGCAGTGATGATGCAGTACAGTAGAGACTTTAAGGGCCACCTGGCTTCCCTGTTCCTCAATGAAAACATCAACCTGGGCAAGAAATACGTTTTTGATATCCGGCGTACTTCCAAGGAAGTGTACGACCACGCCCGTCGCGCACTCTACAACTCCGGCGTCGTGGACCTCGTGTCCCGCTCTGGCAGCGGGGAACGCTCCTCTCCATCACGCTCCCCAGGAACGGACAACCAGCAGGACGAGGGGCTGGACTGTGGCAGCTGCCAGCAGAGCCGAGCCCTGCAGGAAAGGCTGCAGAAGCTCAGAGAGGCTCTGTTGTGCATGCTGTGCTGCGAAGAGGAGATCGATGCTGCGTTCTGCCCCTGCGGCCATATGGTGTGTTGCCAGACCTGCGCAAATCAGCTTCAGGTGAGAGGCTTCTTTTAAATGTCTGTAGACTTTTCTGTGGAAGACTGAGTTTATTAGCCACAGAGATGGGCTCTTCATTAGTGTGGTTAGTATTTTCTTTAGTCATAAATACTAAAAAAAAAGACAGTGATGCTGACAATTGCTATACTGTAAATGTTGATCTTAGCACTACCTTAGAAGTAGTACTTTATAAAAGTGAATTAGAAAACTAGGCAAGAGCTTGCAAACCAAATGAGTTTTGCTCTGTTTTTGTTTGTTCTTTGACTCAAGGCACCACAGAATGTTTTGAGTTTGCAGCTATAACAAAAGCTCTTTAATTATACTGCAGTTCAAACTTCTCATCCTTTTTATGGTCTTTTAATCAACATCCAAAGCTTTGCTTACATTCTTCTGACCTGAATGCCCCCTCACTTAATCAGCTAAATGTTGCCCATCTGTGTGTGTGTGTGTGTGTGTGTGTGAGAGAGAGAGTTTGCCTTTATGAAGGGATTATAGCAGCCAGGCAAATCTCCTTTCCATTAACTCAACTAGGAAACGTGACCCAGCTAATAGATGTGTGAATGAGTCAGTAGAAACCTAAGACAAGACAAAACAAGAAAAGGAAAGAGTTCCACGGCTTTTAGCAAGGCAATGGAAATAGTTTTCACATTAAAGTAGTTTTTCATGATTAAGCTTGCCTTGCCTTCTACTGTAAGATATTTGTCATAGTGTCCTTGAATCTTAACACTGATATTTGCCTAATGACCTGAGTGATAACTGATTAGTTGCCTGAATGAGAGAGCTGGTCTTCGTGATTCTCAGGACTGTCTGATTGTGGGCGCACATTCTGAGCTTGCACCTGACTTTGCTGGTTTCGAGATTTGTTATGGGTGGTGAACTCTTACTTTATGAGTTCATAATAAAGATCCCACACAAGATCCCCTGCATGGCAAAATATATTCCCAAAGGGTAATGGGCCACAAAAGGGTTCACAGTATTAATATGAATACGTTAGTTGGACCATTTCAAATTTGACTCAAAGCAGAAGTGGCCACTATTCTGGCTTTGTATCACATCCCATCGGAGCAAGTGTGTAAAGCCCTCTCTTTGGCCTTTGTTTATTTTCTGATAGTGAGCTGGTTTTCAGCTGTCAAACACTAGTACACTATGTGCTTAATCCTCTCCTTTGTTTTCCCACAGTTGTGTCCTGTGTGTCGGTCAGAGGTGGAGCACGTGCAGCACATTTACCTGCCCACCTGCACCAGCCTGCTGAACCTGACGCTGACAGACAACCGCCAACACCTGAGCAGCATCCCACCGCCCATCCACAGGGACATGGCCGCTCCTCACAGCTGCTCCGCCACTGAGTACGAACATAAGATCTACCACACATAAAGACAACTGCATTAAACCCACCAAACTCCATTATGAACACTTTAAAGCTATACCAGCCAGATTTTGTTTTCATAAAGATGGAACATTTCTCGTCCCTCTGTGTTTCCTGCCTGGAACGCCAAACACATAGAAACTCTGAGCATAATCAAAGATCAACACACTCAAACCACTCCCTCAATGTGCGTGCGTGCGTGTGTGTATAACACGTGCGTGTGTGTTAATATTATTTCTCCTGTCACGTCGGACTGTCAGTTCCTCTGGTTGCTTCTTAATGTTGTTTCAGTTTGTTGCATATTATTCTCACCAAATATGTTTGTTTTTAAACATCGTCCCCTGCTGCAACAGGATTTTTAGATTAGACTCCTATTGTCCTTGTTAATTAAATTATTGCATCAGTTGACCTGATACAGAATAGAAACATTCTTTTGTTTTGTGAATTATGTTTTTGAAATTGTTGTCTTGGTTGTTTTTTCTTTGGTCCATATCAGGCTCCGAGCCCCAGAACCCGAACCATATGATGAACTTGTGTGTTTTACAAGCGCTAAACACTGTACATAATGGTTGGTTGTTTTTCTTTTTCCATTTTTAAAGTTTCCTGACATTTTAAATCTGTTTGATTTGAGAACTGAATTTTATGGTGTAACAGTGTGAAATGAATTTTTTTTTTTTTTATATATATACACCTTATTTCTTATTTGTTCATGTTCCATGTTTTCCATGCCAAGAAGGATGTATTTAGAGGCTAAGTAGCACTGCTGTGGATAATTGGACACAGCAGGTGATACGACCGCCATGGTCTTGTTCTTCTAATCTCGGGGTCAAATGGGGGTCTTGAAGGTTCTTTTGGCTCACCAGAACTGTATCTTGCTGACACTCCCCCAACCTCTCTCACCTCAAAACGGGTCCTGATGATTAACTGCCACCTTGTCTAAAACCCCAAGCCTGGTCTCATAGACTGCTGCACCTTTTTTATGTGTTACCATGCCAACAGAAAGGTAGAAATTAGGAGCACTTAAAGGCTCTTCTTACTAGATACAGAACCATGAGTATTTATGTGGAAATAGGAATTTGTCCAGTAGCAGCCACTTCCTCTGAAAACCTCAGCTATCTTATTTCTTCTCTGGGTGTACTTGTGAGTTCCTTTTTGATATTTTTAAAGGGTACTAGGAGATCTGCCTGTGCAATACTTGCTTGCTTTTTGAAAAGCTTCTCATTTTCAAGTTTTATTTAATTTCAAAGACTGTATTTAAAAACAAAGCAAAACTACATTGTCACTTTACCATGGAAGTTTTCCATATGGCTATTGGGGGTTTGGCCTTAATGTAGCAGCAACACTGTGTTTATTATAAACTTTCCATAGACTTTTTTTCTGGCAAGAAAAAGAAAACTTAGTTTCTTTTAATGTTGACTCGATTAAGCTCAGTCACTGCAGGGGAAGGACTTTTTTTATTTTTCAAGTTGTACAAGTAGCAATTTGTTTCTGTTTTCTGAAGCAAAAGCCACTATGCTCTGTAAAATAACTTAGAATTGAATCCTTTTTATATAATCTGCTTTTAAAAAAAGAGCAAGTATTAATAAAGTTGTTTTTAAAACAAACACCCTGGAGTTGTGGAACAATCTTTTTTTGTGTATCTAAAAGCACCTTATTCAGAACCAGTAAAACCAAAAAATTAATTAATTTCAAGAATTATAATACACCACTGTACTGTTTGCTGGGTTGAACTTGGGTTGTTTTAGGTGCACTAATGATTTTAATTGGTACCAATGGATACTTTTACATCTGGAGGAATCCTTCAAGTAAGATGTATCAGAAAAGGAAAAATTAAACTGAAATGTTCACAAATCATGTTCACATAACCTAAAGGTTGCAACCCACTGCACTAAACTGATTAACCCCTGGCCATTTCCCTCATAACATAAAGCATTCAGAAGATCAGGCCTTCATTCCAAGGGGCAGATTTACTGATATATAACTGACTGTAAAACCACATGTAAGTCCCTTAAATTAAACTGATGTTAACATCAGTCATAAGATTTGTTCTTGGTTTTACTCAACAAAGTTATCAAGGAAAATCAGCAAACCTGGTGTCTTGAAATAATCAGGGCCCAGAGGTTTCTGGTAGCGCATGGTCTGAAGACTTAGGGCAAAACGCTTTAAGACCTGTAAGGCTGTGGGAAGCGAATACCTGCCATGAATTTAGTCCTCATGCTCCAGCACCCCACACCCAGACCTTTCAGTGGATATTACACTGAAAGGTCAATGTGTCGTTTGTCATTGTCAGGCTGGGAAAGGGAGATGAAAGTTGCACAGTCTGTACAAAGACGCTCTCTATGTTGATGAGAAATTATAAGCTCCACTGGTCTGTGATTATAAAGTCTGGAAAACAAGAATTAAGAACAGCAGCTATTTATTAGTCTGACTTTATCCCTCTCTGAATCCCTCTTGTCTTTCCATGACCTTCTGCATGCGAATGCTTCTCTCTTTCTCTCCTCTTTCCTCTCATCTGTTTTCTCGCTCTCAGACATCACTGCCATTAAACGAACTCCAAGGACACCGATGGGAGCAGGGGGGGTGAGACACATGAGGAAGACTGCTGTGATTTCTAGTCAGCCATGCAGGACTCAAATGTCATTGTAAGTTAGAAAACAACACCACAATAAGTAGAATCAGATTGAATACTATCTGACTGTAAAGTTAACCTTTATCCTCAAGATATAAGGAGGTGAAATGAAAAGCATCTGTAAATGGGACAATTTCAGGCCTGGGTTCAGAACAGTGACACATGTTGGTCTGTTGAGATAAATAGCAATTAGACACAAACACGGCCATGCTGTGGCTTCTGCACAGTTGAAGCACAACCAGGAAAAGTCATGTTAGGAAAAAGGTGGATAAGCTCATCATAATATGATAGATTTCTAGAAGAAGCAGTGGAAACGGCTGTGGACACATAAGCGCTTTGAAATGTGAAAATCTGAGAACCTACTCGTCGTCACGCTAATCCAAAATGTATCTAATACCACACGCAACTGCATTATTCTCTTGTTGAGAAATGTCCAACAAAACAGGGATTTTGCAGTGGGTGGTGGTATGTAAAGCCAATGTCAGAGGAAAAATGAAAAGGAAAACTACAAGTGTTTAGTGGTTTTATTGAAAACAGTGGTTTTCGAATTTGCCTAATCTCTTGCACATTTATGTTCTACTTGAATCGTGTTTCAAGAAATGGCCTCTGGCATGCAGGGCATCTACAGTCCTTTTAATGATTTGTTGAGACAACTGAAGGACATATTCATCATTTTAATAATAGATCTCTATTTAAAACAAACAGGACTCCATAGTAGATCTGAACATATCTCTTCATGTTCTGCCAAAAAAAACATTCTTTGCACAGTATCAGGTTTTATTGGGTTATTGGCTATTTTGCAAATAACCCTTTTCTGGTGCGGATGTGGCACAAAGCAATATTCAATAAATCGTAACAGAAGTGTAGGTTGTGACCCATTTCTATCAGTAAAACATATACAGATGTCTGGCCATACTAGACGGTGAGCTAATGTTGTATATTTTGTTACGGATGGATGAAAAGCTGCGGCAGGATTCAGCTCAACTAAACTACTGGTGAGGCTGTGTTATACGTTAATATAAAAGACAGGAAACAGCATGATGTAAAGAACAGGGTAGAAATACACAGGGAGGTGTTTCAGGTTGGATATAAATTTACTGATGTTGCCGGCAGTATCAGCTATTTCCTTTAAATAAATCACTTATTAATTTATGAAGTCCCATTCCTACGCTTAATGTCATAACAGATCCCTATCTAACAATTCTCACTCTCGCCTTCCTGTGTGTTTATTGGCGTGTGCACCACATTTCCTTTGCATCCACTATCAAACCCTGGCAGAGATGTCTTCCACTGGCCTGTGCTGCTCCTCTAAATGATAAGTTACTTCACAGTTGCATGCTGAGAGCAAATGTCATGTTCCTCTGCGCCTCTCTGGGAAACATCGGCCGCATTTATGGCTGGCTTGGCAACTTGGCCGGTGTTTACGCCACATGCCAGAACCCGATGACAAAGGAGGAGATTTCAGTCTATATTTACGAGTTCAGACAAAAATGACTAATGTGAAGTATGTGATGACACAGGCCAGTTCAGGCTTGTGCCTTGACCCACACCGACTGCATGATGGTTAGGATAAGAGCTTATTTATGACTTAATGACAGACTGAATAAATGGGCTAACCAGAGAGTCCAATTACATAGTATTTAATAGACAGGATAATGTTATATTTACAGTATGAGGCAACAAAGAGAGTAGTCCATGTAGGGAAACAGAACCACAATTAAACAATTCTACTCAGACCATGTCTCTGAAGACTTGCCATGCTCTATTGTTGACCCAGAATGGCCTTTGACCTACTTCTTTGGAGTTAGAGCTTGTTATTGTTATTTTTACACTTATGCCTATTTAAGTGTAATCCATGCAGAAGCCAGGGCCTATTGAGAGAGAAGTGCAGCACATTTAGCTTGATGTCCGCTTCTGGATGCAAATTTTCTAGTTTATCGCTGCAAATTTCACAAGACAAAAGCTGCGCAGATTCTATGATGGAAAAGATTCTCCTTCATCCTAGTTACCTGAGTCACCTAGATAGAAAACAAATAGAATTTTTAAGTTCTTATCATTTCAACTCATGCCAGGAAAAGCACATCAAAGATTCTCATCAACTTCAAGCACAGCCACTGCCATGTGGTTTTCACATCTGCTTGGCCCAATGACACACGCTGCCAAGGGAAACACAGCTCCTCTAAACGTGTTTGAAATAAGTTCCCTCTGGGAAAGCAGAGCCCACCTCTTGATGGCAACATCAGCTGGTAACAGAATACATGTTATGACGGACTAGCCTGTTTGTGTCTTTGTGTGTGTGTGCATGTTTGTGCATGCATGTGTGTGCACAAACACATGCGGAAGTGTTACCACTGTACAGTGTTGTCCATGCAAAGAATTTTAAGTGTCATCACTGGCACGTCCACTTCATATATTGTTAAAGTTACATGGAAAGTCTGGAGCAATACAGACGGCAGAGGCTTTAGGCCAAAGAGATGTTGAACTCTGAAGATGAAGAGACATGTTTAAGTCTTAATGTTTTGAGAATGTAGTTCTAAATCATGATGGATAGCACAGAGGGCATGGACTTCCTTCTTTATCAAAATAACAAACTATCGGGTTTAAAGTCTACAGGAAACTAGCACAGCTATTTTGAGTGGTACTGAAAAAATTTTAATGTTTGGTATTTTCCACACACAAGGGTGCACCTGGACCAATACAAGCCAGCAAAAAAACCCCAAAACAAATGCTAGATATAATTTTCTATGAAGTATGAAAATGTTAGTAGTGTCTGCATACTTGCGTGATGAATAGGTGGTGAACATGGTGATCGTCAAATAAATACTGTAAGAATATTTGCGTATTAACAGGACAAATAATCTACAGCCATGCTACTGGTGTTCTGTGAGGCTGAACTCAGGCTCCGCTAATGAACACTAGCCATACTAACTAATGCTAGTAGGGTAACATGCTCATAATGACGATGCTAACATACTGATATTTAGTACAAAAGTACACAAAGTACAACTGAGGCTGATGTGAATATTATTAGTGGGTATTTGGTCATAGACCAAAGTATTGGACAAATTCAAATTTGGACCTGATCATGGCGCGAGATAAAAAGTCAAGAAATCTGTTATTGCAGTTCATTCTGAGGGGTAAAGCGGACGTCTGTACCAAATTTCATGGCAATACATCCAATAGTTGCTGAGATGTTTCACTCAAAACAACAAATGTGAACCTCATGGTGGTACAGGAAAAGTCCGGGGATCACCAAAGTCATTTGGATGCATCATCTGGGAACCATGAATGTCTGTACAAAATGTCACATCCATCCAACAGTTGTTTAGAGGATCCAGTCTGGACTGAAGTGCTGGAGCGACTTACGGACACTGCCATCTGTAGAGCCACTCAGCTAAGAGGGCTAAAAATGAGTAGCTCATGCCATATGACAACAAAGGGTTTAATTACACGTATAGCTTGTGGGACCAAAAACTGTTATATAGGGCAGTTTCTGGACATTAAGTAAAGCATGATAAGTGTGTTAGTTCAAACAGTGAGAGTGGCTCCTGCCATACAAGCAGTAAAAACCTGCATGCACGTACTGTACCGAGATAGCTACTGCACTTTCACCTACTTCCTACATCAGCCTCTTAACTCAGACGAACACCTGAGACTGCAGCTGTTACCGCAACAACCCGATACAGGACTCACGGAGTACTCAGAGTTAAAGCCAGACCGTTCTTTTCTTATCAGTTTTATTGCTTTAAAAGCCGTTTAAGGGGCTGACCTGATTCATCACCTTCTTATCAATGCAGTTTGGTGTGACGTGCGCATGGGGTTAAAGAGCAGTGGGTTTATAGCAACTGCAAACTACATTACCTCATTGCTGTGGATTATTCTGAATTCATCAATAATATACTAATGAGACATCATTGGAGCCAGTATCAATCATGATTATGGTATTATTTTGTTTGGTTTGTTCTGCTTTTTTTTTAAAAATGTTTTTTTACTTTTGCATATCTCTATAAATAAAATGTATTATTGTCTAATGCATCTTCCCTGCAAGACATTATTTCAGTTCCGCCAATTTGTTACAAATTCAGTTCAATGAAATGTCTCTTACTTCACCTGATTTCTTTATTCAAATGTAAACACCCAAACGCTCTGAAGAATAAGCTCCATTCACTTTACTCCTTTGTCCCAAGCTTGCAGTGCAGAAAACGAGAGCATCTCGTGGACAACGGTAGTTTCCATGCTTTCAGGAGGAACTGCGCTCTGCAGAGAACGAATACAAAGAAACCCCAGTCAGAAACAATATAACACTGCTGTAGAGGCAGTAACAAATAGACACACAAATATCTCAAAGGCACATCTAGTTGCCAGGAAACACTTTAACAAGAGTTTTGACCCTGGCACTCAGGCTGCTCTTTATTCAGCAGCTGTTCTCTGTAACCATGCTGACACCTACTGGGCTGACTTTGTACTAAAAGCTTTACATGAATTTAAAACGGATGCCCTGGGAGGCTTTCCTTTCATGTGCTTCCATATGCAACTGATGCCACTATGTTGGGGTTATTTTAAATGCAGTGTACGAATGCAAATACTCGGATACCACATAACTCGACCACACTCACACGAGGCTGGTCAGAACCTTTCATATGCTTATTGATTCTTCGAGGACACAGCTGAAGTACAGCTATGTCTTTTAAATGAATTTTCAGGACTTTCTTGTGAGTTGCATTTCGTATTGGCCATTGAAAGTACTGTATTTGTCTAATTTGTAAGTTTCAGCTAAGCATTTTGGGCCCATTTAGAAATTCCTAACATTACAGTATAGTGATTTTAAAGACTTAATATGTTTAATAGTTAAGATACCCACCAGACGTGTTTTAAGACACATAATAATAATAATAATATTATTATTGTTAGATTCTCACCTTTTCTCTCTTTAAAAATCCCAAATCTTTGAATATGCAAATATTGTTCATTTCAAAAGTGGTGTCTCCTGCTTCACTGAAAAGTCTGTTTTCACTGTGTGTGTGTGTGTGTGTGTGTGTGTGTGTGTGTGTGTGTGTGTGTGTGTGTGTGTGTGTGTGTGTGTGTGTGTGTGTGTGTGTGTGTGTGTGTGATGGAGGTAATATACTGGACAAAGACTGGCATCCAAACTAGTATTGATTTCGAAAAATCCCACCTGTATATGCGCACAGCTTAAACTCAGATCTAAGTTGAGTGCAGAGAAAAATTGCCCCTTTGGAAAGAGCAGCTTAGTATCAAACTCATACTCACATACATCATTAGACCTCGTCCAGCAGGAGGGATCCGGGGCACCGGGGCACCACAGGGTTAAACTTGGTGCACTGGGCTTAAGTGTTTCAGGAGCAGAGTAGTTCTTCTTCTTCTTTTTCTTTGGTATGCGTAGTTGACTTAATACTAAAGCAGAACAGAAGCAAGATCAACAGAAGCATTAAGAATTTAACAGAAGCACACTAGACCGAGGAAAGGTGGACAATAAAAGACACAACAGAGCATCACGTCCCGGGCCGTATCCTATTCACGTGACTAATTCATGACTTTTCCATTTAAGTATGTTTCTCAATGCACAACCATCTCTCCTTCTCACTCACTCACTCTTCTCCTGCTGTCGCTCTCTCTGCCTGTCTCCCCTCCCTCTCCCTGTCCTGTCTGCAGACAGTGTAGGGAGCAATGCCCCAACCGGACAGCAGGTGTGCTCTTAAGCACTGCAGCACGCGGTGTGTGTGTGTGTGTGTGTGTGTGTGTGTGTGTGTGTGTGTGTGCGTGTACATGCGTCAGCAGCTGGGACAGCCTGGCGCGCCTGCCAGCTTGGCCGCTGCTGCTCCTGCCACTCTGCTGAGGGAGAGGGGGCCGAGAGAGGACGCTGGAGGAGCGGAGGGAGAAAGGGAGACAGAGGCAGGGAGAGGGAGAGGGAGAGAGAGAGAGGAGTCCAGGCCCAAATAAAGACATGGGGGCCGGGGCTGGGCTGGGCCCCCCTTTGCTATAAATACGCTGGCCGCCTGGAGGTTCGGGTTTGGTGGCTTGGGCTTGGGACCAGCGACCACCGCCGCCGCCGCCGCCGCTGCCGCAGCCGCCGCCGCCTCCCTCCTCAGGGGAGTCTCCTCCGCATACTCATCCTCCCCTTCCTGGTCGTCGGTGCTCGGGACCTCCACGATGCCTCGTGTGGACGCAGACCTCAAGCTGGACTTTAAGGATGTCCTCTTCAGGCCCAAGAGGAGCAGCCTGAGGAGTCGCTCAGAGGTCGGTGCAGTTCATTACTGGTACTCTGTGATGTAATCCAAGTATTGCAGCTGTACTTAAATCAAGCACCAGATCACGATGCTCCTCGGGGGGAGTGTAATCTGTCCACTGCTGCTTACGCCTCTATGATGGGTGACACATTACAGGTATGTTCACTATTTATGCAGGGGTGGGGGGCAGCATTATGGGGGGCCTTCTAATCCTGTTTGCCACTCTCATATCATCGTGATTGATGAAACGACATCTCAGTGGAGCTGAAAAGTATAACTCAGCCCAGTGCAACTCTGCCTCATTGTCTTGTTTGGCGTGAGCCGGTAGGTGTGCACTGCCTTTGTACTTTGGTTGAGGGAAAAAAAAAAAAAAGAAGCTGGCCTGAATGGGCACGTAGGAGTGGGGTGACCTTCTTCAAGGACAGAAAACGAAGGCTAGCCTGTTCCAGCCTGCAGCTCTAAAGAATAATAATAATAATAATAATAATAATAATAATAAAATAACAATAAAAGTACAAAAAAAAAAAGAAAAACACAAGGAAAAGTGGAGAGTGAAAGAGATAAAAAAAAAGGACATGATTCTGTCAGTTACTGTCATTTTAAGCAGGTTAAACAGGTCACACTGTGTCTAGCACCCACCGATCTGGCTCTATGCGACCCCCCAAAAAAAATCCTGTCCTTGTCTATGCCTACGGATCGGGGACTGGTACCGACCCACGATCACGATACCGGTGTGGTGGCACTAGATCTGGGGTGGAGGGTGGAAGTGGGTGGGAGCTGGCTTCCGAGAGGTGGCGAGCAACATGAGACAGGGGCGACTTCTGAGAAAACCTATTTAAAAATAGTACGGCGTGTGGTGCAGTCGGCCAGAGCACATTCCATACACCACACAGGTATCCGGATAACATTATATATATACAGTGGCACAGATAACAGCTCAGGGAACACATGGTACTTGAGCTTGCACTGAGCGTGTAATTAGTGTAAATACCAATTCTATATTTTATCCCGTTTGCTGAAATATCTCACCTCATTTTTGACATTCTATCAAATCACCCTTTTCTACTGTGACTGCTTTTATTCAAAAAATGTGAACCTTTGAGCTAAATAATGAGGTACATTGGGCATCCTAAAGAAAACGCCTAAAATAACTGAAATCAATTCAGTTGTCTGTAGTCTACTTAAGATGGCTCATTGCAGCTTGCAAGTACTGCAGCCAAATCTAATGGCCCATGCACCCCCGAAGCATCCATCTGTTGACATTCTGACTGCTCTTGTTTGACTTATTGCTGCATTTAGCAGGAGCAAGGAATCCACCTGCTCAAGCTAAGCTTAGCGGACCTCCACAACTTTGGGGTACATGCGCATCGTGGAGAATAAACCGCATCAATAACACGAGACCGCATACTTGGTGGTCTGTTATCAGGCATGGATGCACCACCACTGAGCAAAGTCTAGCAAGTCTCTGGTTTTTGCAGATGCTTGCACTTTCTGATGCAAGTTTTGACTACGCCATCGGAGTCGACAAAAAAAAACGTCCTAGAAAATGACAGCAAATGTGTTTAGACCCTTCAAATTGAATCTCACCCCAGAATTCATCTGTAGATCAGTAAATATCTGATATATCTGGAGGTAACACAAATTGACATCCGATGAATGCCATTTGGTATGTATTACTTGAAATGGTTCGGTTCATAAATCCCAAGAATCATCTTTCTTTTTTTTCTTCTGTTGGATCCATGCGTCGTACTTTGTCACGATTTACTTGGTGACTTGGCTGGAAAGCTCCTGCTGAGTCAGTGTGCTGTATGCTGAGAGAAGAGGCCTACATTGATTCGCTGCAGCAAGAAAACGGATACGCACGACTGGACGGTCCTCCCTCCTCATCTATGCTTCTTTCACCACTTTTCCCTTTCTCCCACCATTATGAGTTATAGCCTCATTTTAGCTCTGGCTCTGAAAATGATCCCACCGTCGAGGTTATGGCACACTTTGTACCGTTACCCTGGTTCAACAGCTGAAGTAGTTTTGCATAGCCCATTGCATTTGTAAGAAGAAGAATGTGGTATGTCTTCTTTGTGTGTCGAGCTAAAGGAGCATACATTGTAACATCGCTAAACTCCACCCATACTCAGCAGCTAACAGTCCAGTCAATATTAAGTCATATTAACTCATTGGAATAAGATTTATTTATAGTAGAAGGGATCACAGCTAAGACCTGCATCGTGACTACAGACAAACACTTTGCTGTTAAAGGAGCAGCCAGTGTGACACAATGAGCACCACTTGTTTCATTTAGCTTATCACATTACACGCAGCAGCACGGGCTAAGCTAACCACCGGCTCTAAATGATTCATTGCATCCCCAGTATGACCACACACGCACAGAACATGAGCCACGTGAGCTGCTCCCATTTCGAAGAAAATCTGCAGCCTCCCTGCAGTCGACTTTGGAGGAGGAAAAATAATAATTTGGTCACATTGACAATCAAAGCACTTCCCTAGGAGGCTACGAGTAATGTTCATAAAACAAGTTCCTCGAATAAGTCTTCTCTTCGCCCCCAGGTGGACCTTCAGAGGACGTTCACATTCCGCAACTCCAAACAGACCTACACTGGTATCCCTATCATCGCTGCCAATATGGACACCACAGGAACGTTTGAGATGGCACAGGTCCTCAGCAAAGTGAGTTAACCCCACTGAATGGCTCGAAACTAAATAAAAGCATCGCTGTGTTTGACAGCGAGTCCCTGCCAAGGTCTCTGTGTGTCCCCTCCGCTGAGATTTCTTTGTAAGGATTTGACATTGAATCACAAAACAAAAACCAGAATGTCGTGGGGAGGCCTTGGGGAAAGCATTAATTGGCAACCTTGTTCTAGAAGCAGTAAGACATCTGCTTGCTTGTGGGATGTTGCTTGTTTGAAATGAATGATTTACTTTAACGTGACAACATCTGCTTAACATTACAACCTGTTAAGCCGTCAAACAAAAGTGGAGATGGGAAACCGGGATCACTTATAGGAAGAATGATCACAACTGATTAGTGAAATTTGCCTCAACTTGTGGTGCTGAGTTGCCAAAAATATCTAAGGTTTTTCTGTATTCCCCTCTCATGTTGTCTCCCCGTCTTTCTGTCTGTCTCTCTCTCTGTAGCACACCCTCTTCACAGCCATTCATAAACACTACTCTGTAGAAGACTGGAAAAACTTTGCTGCTAATCACCCAGAATGTTTAGAGGTAAGATCAACAATATTTGCCTTTTTTTTTTTTTTTTAAGTAGGTTTGTTCCACATTACCAACAGGAACACGATTACGCACATTTTATTTATAACAGCATGTAGCTGCCAGCTCAGGCAGCGGCAGTGCGGATCTGGAGAAGCTGTGCGCCATCTTGGAAGCCATCCCTGCCCTCAAGTACATCTGTCTGGATGTGGCCAACGGCTACTCCGAGTACTTTGTGGAGTTTGTCAAGACAGTCAGAGGGAAGTTCCCCAAGCACACCATCATGGTAAGAGAGACGGTACACCGCCTCGGCTGGTGTTTTTTGGCGAGTGGGGTGTTATGAACCTAAGCCGTGTGAGTCAACCTTAATGCCCCTCTGCCTTGCAGGCTGGTAACGTGGTAACAGGGGAGATGGTGGAGGAGCTCATCCTCTCTGGGGCTGACATCATCAAAGTGGGCATCGGGCCAGGTGAGTGCGCCTGCTAGTAGCCTGAAGAGTGTGTCGCCTCGAAGTCGACACGAGGGGTTGTGGCTGGGAAATACACACGTGAGCCAGAAAGACAGAGACATGCATTTTAAATTCAAACTACAGTCAAACCTCAAATAGGTAGGTTTTAATGTTTGGTGTAACTCTACTCTTATATGCTTTGAATGTCAGTGGATATCCTGGTTTCGAGTACTTTTTAATTTATAGACTCACAAAGTGCCTCTTTATGCACATGTAGTGTTTCTATATATTCTAACATTATAGAGTCACGCTACCCTTGATGAACTGAAAGTTACAGCTCTCAGGTTGCTATACAGAGAGTTGAACATGGTTTTATTAGAAGGTACTTAGCCTTTGTTAATGCAGCAGAGCTGGATTTCATAAATAATTTTAAAATTACTCAGGGTCCCAGTGAGCACTACCTAAATCTCCTCGTGGACTGGCATTTACCTACTTCTATTAAACAGCCTGTTCTACATGAGGTAGACAATGTTTCAGATCCTGTGGTGCTGTTATTTTTTGCCTCGTGCCTATAGAATAGCCGCCTGAGCTGAAGGGACCAGATCTGAAAGATAGAAGGACCCTGTACCTACAGCAACAGCAGTTAAACGCAGATGGGGATAGTTGCATGAAGACACACTGTGAACTGTGTGTTGCAGGTTCTGTGTGCACGACGAGGATCAAGACAGGAGTGGGCTACCCACAACTCAGTGCTGTTATAGAGTGTGCAGACTCAGCCCATGGACTCAAAGGACACATCATCTCTGTAAGTCCCACATGATGGTACATAAAATAACAAGGGACAGCCAGAGTTACTGAAGTTAGAATTATGTAGAGTATATAATAGGTATACTGTACTTGGTAAAGATATCTTATTCTGCTTGTGGAGAGGAGTTACTGTCTCGGTGGGCGTCAGTCCAATAAAAAAGTAATCAACTATGGTCAAACTAGGCAAAAAGCAATCCTTCAAAGGTTAGAAAAGGGGCCTGTTAAGCAGCAAAATGTCTCTCTGTCCTATCAGTGTCGAGAACAGGGTAGTGTAGGTCAACATAACAGCCCCAGTCATGATATCTTTGAGGTTTTAATGTAAGAAGTTTACCTGATGAAGTTACAGTAAGGAAAGTGAGTGAACTGTAGTTATTTCAGGTTGATTTTGTAAATTAAACAGGAGTCTTGTACTACAACAGTTTCTAATGTTGATGATAATGATACAAGGAAGCAGCCAGTAGAGGGCATCCTCTATCTTCCTAGACCGGTAGAAGAAACACTGAAGAAACTTTACTGTTGACTAATGACTCCGTGTGAGCCCATATGACTGATGTGTATTAATTCTCTGTTCAGGATGGGGGCTGCAGTTGCCCAGGAGATGTCGCTAAGGCCTTTGGTAAGACCTCAACCCCCCCCCCCACAATTTTTGTTGTTTCCACTTATGTCACCGATCTACTGTTATGGACCGTGCTACAAATCTAACCAGCTCGACCTCTCTCGCCGTTGCGCCTCAGGTGCCGGGGCTGACTTTGTGATGATGGGAGGAATGCTCGCGGGCCACGACCAGTGCTCCGGGGAGGTCATCGAGAAGAACGGCAGGAAGTACAAACTCTTCTACGGCATGAGCTCCGACACAGCCATGAAGAAATATGTCGGTGGAGTTGCTGAGTATAGGTGAGAGACTGATATCAGGAGATGCAGAACAGCTACTGTGAGTTTCTAATGCACCGCGTGACATTCGTGATGGTCCATAACCTGGACACAAAGAATTGTACTCATTGGCCAGAGCTGCGAGTTCTGTGTTTACGTTAAAAAAAAAAACCTTTATTCCTACTTCTTCCCCTCTCTCCTTGGCTCTCCAGGGCGTCTGAGGGGAGGACAGTGGAGATTCCCTACAGGGGAGATGTGGAGAACACCATCCGTGACGTGCTGGGGGGACTACGCTCCACCTGCACCTATGTGGGTGCCGCTAAGCTCAAAGAGCTGAGCAGGCGAACCACGTTTATCCGCGTCACACAACAGTCCAGCCAAATGTTCACTTAGTATGTTCACACACACAATTACAAATACACATAGGCTGCATAATATGCATTGTACATGTGTTATGCAGAGTCTAAATGTGCAATAGTAGGACAGTGGTGTAACATATTCAGGAGGAAGATACAAACACACATATACACACACACACACACAGTCACGTAACCTGTTCCTCTCAGGATATCTGCTGTCAGAAAGCTGTTAGTTTCCTGCAGGTTGTGATAAAAAAAAAAAAAACTTTTAAAGAAACTCAAAGTTTGACTTGAAATATTCTCCCAGGGGCATCACAGCACTGCAGTTGACTTAATCCTGCAGCGAGTGTGTTTACATGCTTACAGACATCATAATATGCAAATGGGTTCATTTTTTGTATGGGCACAGTGCAAATGTCACGTTCCAGTTAAAGCAGCCTGGATAAATCCTTCCCAGTTCTGGGAAGAGCCTGTGTACTTCAGATCTAATCTCTCTAAATACTCCTTTAACTAGCGTATTTCTACATGAACAGCATATCAGGGATGTGAGCTCTGTGAAACACATCGCATGTAAACACACTCAGCAGGAGGAGTCTGATACTCGTGCTAAGATCATTTGGGAAACTATTCTGCTGAACTGCAAATCAATATGCAAGCTCCAGAGACTTGGCCCTTCAACTGTCACTGGAGAAATCATGCCGCAATAAACTGCATGCAGAACCCTCTGCTGATTGCGTCACTGGTGCTGACCGTTCTGTGAAGCTTCTCCAAGGTGTGCGGATCCTATTCATAGTGACACACAACTTCATAGTGTACCTTTCTTTCTATGACGCGTGTTTTCATGTCTGTGTGCATGTGTTTTGGGTGTGTCAGGACAGTCCCACTGAGCCAGATGAACATGAGGACGACATTTATGTATTCCAAACACTTGGTATATTTGAGATGCTTTACTCTGCTGTGTGTGTAAAACAGTCACACCTGAGTCTCCGTCATTGACTCCACTGTGCCTGGCATTTTAAAATCGAGGACGTCTCAAGATTTGTTTCTTCTTCTGCATTAAACAACACAATTTCACTGTTATTGCAATGGAGACAGAAAATGGAGGTAATAAAAGCAAATAATGAGCAGATGATCCCCGTGTTCCCTGTCATTGTGTACTGGTTACTGGCTTTTGTAAAGGGGGCCACGCATTCTTGGGTGAGACACTGAAATACCAGCAGTTCTGGGGTTTGCCGCTCCAGATGTAAGTTGACCTCTCTGCAGGGAAACAATTATTATTATTATTATTATTATTATTACTGTTAGTATATACAGCCTGGTGGTTACATATCTGCTTCATCATTTTCAAGTTATATTTTGCCTATGGATATAACATCAGCCTTAAAATATGACTTCAAGTCCATATCTATATGATTTAATGACTATACTGCAAAATGGAGTGCGGAAATGACTGAATCTATGGGTTTTCCTGGAGCTTTTCAGAATCATAAAACGCAGATGTGCTGTTTTCTTGCACACAAGTGACCAATACATCCCCAACCAGGCCAGATTTGACACCACAAAACTGGTAAATCAAATGTTGCAACACGGAATTTCCATGACATTTAAGCTTTTTCAACCATTGCCTTCTTCAAAGTAGAGATCAGTACTGTCATGCAGCCTATTACACACTAGAGGGGGCTGTTACCTGCTCGACTTCAGCACTTCAAAAATATCATGGTTAATGAGAGACATGAGGTTTTAAATTACAGTATTTGTGTTGCGCATGGGTATCCATATCAAAGTGTGGGTGTGGTGGTGGTGGTGGTGTCGGCATTCAAATAAAGACAAGTTGTCCATTTAAATTCAGATATGTCAAGGTTTCATTTTCTTTTTCAAAGAGGTGCATTTGTACAGTTGTCAAATACATACACCAACAGGGTTTTCTCCATTGCTATAGAGGAAAGGGGTGGTGAGACACAGGGACTTGGTGAGTACAATATAGTACAAACAAGTTGGCTGGGAACTGCTGCAGCCTCCTGCAGGCCAGACTTGTCCATGCACGTCTGTGCTGATGTCCGGTTCTCTGCAACCATCTCATGGGCCGGAGAGTTTCAGTTCAGTACTTGGTGTCACGGGTTAGCAGAGAAACTTCTAGACAGACTGGTTGCGAGCCTCAGGGCTGAGTGTTCAGAACAGGGGGAGGAATCAACTGAGCCACAGCTGACAGATAAGCTCCACCCCCTCCGTGGCAGTGGGCAGGGTCATAGGTCATGAAGCGCACAGCCTGTCCCCTGCTGAAGTGTTTGTTGCCTTGCACAGAGAGGCAGACTGAAGACGTTCAGTACACTGAAGAGAAATCCAAGCCATCTCCAGTATAATACACATATCATAATAATAATAATTCATAGTTACCTGTCAATAATGACATTTGTTAATCATATCAAATTATATGTAATAAATTTACATATCTTATAACCCATATCAAACAGCCCACTATGTAAATTGATTGGGGTGAAACTAAATTGTTAAGTGGGCTTCTACAATTTTTTTTTTCTTTCTGCCTGAGTTGGTTATCCAGCGCTATGGACATTGACGAGACATCATACAAAAAAAAAGAATGAAAAAAAAAGAAAAAAAGGAATCCTGATCGAATTCTGTTCACTTTTAAAACACGACAAAGTGCCAAAAACACATCCTTTTTGCAAAATGAAAGTACAAACATCAAGAAACAAAGAGCACACATGCTTTTTTTCTGATCGAAAAGTCAAAGCTCACACACCAACATTCATTTTATTTGTCAAGTTGTGCAATAAGCCAATTAAAAAAAAAAAAAAGACATTAGCAGTGTTCCTCCAGTGAGGAAGCTTGTCATAAAAACTCAACAATGAAACATTCTCTACATAGTTTTAAGTCCCCTGACATTATATTGAGTGCTACAAGGAGACCAAAAACACAGAAAAAGCTCCTGCACCAAGGATAATGCAAAAAAAAAAAAATAAGCAAAGGTTTGTACGCACCATTTTCACACCACACAACCAAACCAAACTGTGCTGAGCTCCTGACAAACATATCCGCCAAATTAGAACTCAAAATGTGAACAAAACGAAAAACCGTATTAACAGCACAGCCTGGTTGGTGTAGGGTGGTAAAGATGCCGAAAAAACCTGACACAACTAAAGAAGGGATGCGTTCCATGAGAAAAGGTTTTCCTAGTAGAAAAGAACCAAGGAATCACCTAACACCTCGGCCCGTTGGACCCAAGAACGCGCCGAGCGCCAAGCGAGATGGGGCACAGACAGATAAACACAAGGTTACGGCAAGGTGATGTGCAAAAACTTAAACTGAGCCATCTCTCTTTTTTCATCCTTATTCACCCCCTTTTCTTACTCTCATTCTCTCTGTCTGTTTTAAATGAATGTTACCCCCTAGGGAAGGTATCGGTCTGAGACAGAGGGGTTAGACCAAGCCCATCCTAGGATTAGAAAGTGCTGAAACATTATCAAGTCTTTTACATCTACTTACATGTGCATCTCTGTTGGTTGGAATTCTTTTTTTTTTCTTTTTTCTTTTTACTTTTTTTTTTCTTCTTTTTTTACAAAAAGTGGTCCCCACTAGCAATGAGGTTTCTTTTTCTGTGGGTCTCACCATGAACCGTCCAGGGTCAGGGTTTATGATCTCACAGACAATTAGAGGAGAAACACTCCGTCACACACACACATACTCACGCACGCACGCACGCACACGCGACCATCACACACTCAAACCCTAACACACTCATACACATTTGAACACCAAGTGTACATAAGCACACATACTACACATGACACGTGGTGCAGACACACACACACACACACACACACACACACACACACACACACACACACACACACACACACACACACACACACACACACACACAAACACACACACACACACACACACACGCACACATACAAAGGAGACATGAAAGTCTCTCACACACTCAAAATTTAGGAAGGCCGCAAGGACAAAAGGGAAAGAGAGGGACAAACTCTCCATTGGTTTTGTTTCTCTTCACAAACATCCTGACTCTTGCTGTACAGATGTGACACACACATCAGCAGACAGTAAAATACACAAGCCATTAACAAGGAGACACTGGAGTAGGACTATGCTACATACACTTGGCACAGCAAAGGGGGGGAAACAAAATCTAAGTATTGCACATTGTGGTACATTTCAAGGGGATAAAAAGGTTAAATTTGGGATTATTTTAACAAAATTAAAACTGCACCAAACCCTCAAACGTTGTTGCTATGAGGTGCCGTTCCCTCTCCCTCTGCATTCAGAATGTGTCTACATGTCAGATTGCTTTGTTTCAAAGTCTATTACTAAGCAAGCATTTCCACTGAAGTATAAACACAATGACCTGTATAAGCTAGTAGTGAAAAGGAGACCGAATATCAAAAGAGGACGTTATGAGGGCAACAGGCAGTCCAGGCCAGCCCTGCTATATCCAGGCCAGGCCACACTGAAAGGTAGCTAACGGTTGTTGAGGGTTAAAATCGATTGTTTTGCCTTAGGAGGAGGTGCTTGTGAGGCTGGCTGGCTATGACTGGGTACCTGAAACAAAGTTAGCGAGGTCACTACGGGAGACGTGGCAACGAGGCAGGCCTGGGCCGAGTCAAAATGTCTGCTGGTTACTTCAGGTGCGTGCGACATGTGAAATTTGCTCACCTGCAGCGTAACAACAGGGTTTATGACTCTGACCAGTTGGGACAGAGGAGGTTTCGGGGGTTACGTTCAGTTACTGCATATATGAGACACTTCCCTGAAAACTAGCAACGGGTGTTGCCACTGCAATTTCTAAAGAACTTTACTTTATGATAAGGGAAATAGTGTTAACCGAAACGAGTTGTTTCAGGTATATTAGCTTCTAAAAACATTTTCCTGTATATGACAAAATGTGTTTCCTACACAGGCAGAAAAGAGGAGTTTTTGGTTGTAATGCTAGAGGATTATTTTTGTTTATTGCAGAGAATTTGAATGGAATTACTCTGTTTGTGTGTTTGTGTTTCACTCACACACGAGGAGAGTGCCTGAATATACTATTGCTTTCCTAAGTAACCAAAGCAACGACAGCTTCACTTGGCTTTGGCTCAATATATCTTTTTTTTTTTTTTCTCTTTTGTTTTACCTGACTGACAGTAAAAGTTTTGATGGTTTAGAGTGACTGACAGTTTAGTTTAGATGTTGTGGTTTTGCTTTTTCATTTGTGGGGAAGGGGGTTGGACAAGAAAACAGTGGACAAGTACATACATTTACAGAACAGGCAGCTACATACACACACAGATTGCAAAACATGCATGCACATACTATTTCTACTACGAATGATCATGATGTTTCAATAGGAAAAGGAAGAAATGAAAATGTACTACTGTGGTGGCGTTAATCTGAGAAACCCTGTTTTATTATAAAAAAAATAAAACATTTTCAAATCTCACATGGGGTCTACTCATTCACTCACCATCACCATCCATCTGTCCATTTATTCAACCACCTACCCATCAATTTCTCATCCGTCTGAGCACACATCCATCCTGCCATCACCCTGGTAAACTCCTACCACCTGAAACAGTGCTGCCCCCCCCCACGGTTGGAACTTACTGCTTTATATTATCGGTGGGATGAAAAAAAAAAAAAAAACACGACTGATCCACCTCTCAGAGGCAACCGCTGACGCACATGGCAACACCTACATACAGGGGCTGAGTAGAAAACTCAACAGATATGCCTGCAGGAAGTCACCACTTCTTCGCACCCTTCGCAACACTATTGTGATAGCAACCTGTACATGCCAATCTAACTGCGGTGCATGATCATAGTGTACTGTTACATGCAGCATGGGAGAAACATCTACGTGTTACATGGCACCCTACAATCAGAACATACAGAATGCCAGACCACACGTGTCTACCATCATTGATACATTTAAAAAACTGCCAATTTCATTTTGTTTTTCTCAAATGTTTGAATTAAAATACAAAACACTTCACATTACACTTCAAAAATCAACCTCAGAAAAAAAGAGCAGGACTTGGGTTTTCATCTATAAGAAAGAGCCTACAGTGATGTTCAATCGGACAACCAATGAGCTGGCTGCTTACAGAGCTCTAAATATGGGGTCAACCCAGCAAGCACATCTGTTGAGGTAACTGCTACATCTTAGCAAAATAGGGTTTCAGCTGGCTGAAAGCACAGGCCATGTTCAAAACTGAACCCTAGTCCCTACACCCTGGACACCCCGGTTTCAACAGCAGGGAGAGAGTCTCCTTGAGACACACTACAAATGGTTCATCTTTAAACAAATTCAGTAGGCAGGCACATGTTACAATTCTGGCTTACAGCTATGCTTGTGTTTGTAAAAACTCAAATGTAATTTGACCTTAACTGCGCTGATGCAGAAACTTTTTCCTCCATTATGTGGTAAGTGCCTGTTGAGGAACAAAAACCCTGGTCTCCTCCAGTGTGTTGCATGGTCTAGGGCTCCTTTCAGGACAGGGCCGTCAATAATCATGTCTCCACCTAACTCCCTCCTCCTCATGTGCAAATTGCAAGATTCTCTTAAGTAGAAGACTCCAAGTAGAAACACTGGACATTTAGCACTGCCTATATATCAAATGAGTATATCCTTTTCCTATACACAGTATACATATACTCATACACAAACTCACACACATACACAAACACACCACAGAGCACTTTCTGTACATCTGTGCTGTTAGCAGTGTGCATTAATCCAATGTCAGTCCACTAGTGTCTTTGCAGTAGGGACGTTATGCACCAAAAAGCATCTGCATTCGTCTAATTGCTTACCAACAAATACAGTACATATTATAGGTCATTGAGTTTTAGGTTATGGTCTGTACTGTTTTGTGTTTGTGTAAGCGCGTGTGTGTGTATGGACAGACACATACCAGCCATCATGCACACTCTAGCATACACAAATACCTTACAAATATATGACACCCTTCAAAATTCTGTGGCGTGAGCTTCTAATCATTGCTCTCAGTCTAGTACGGAACATCAACTGGGATATTCCAAAGCCTTTTCCTTGTTACTCCTCATGCCAGATCCCAAACTTTCAAAACACATTCCAATACTTTTCCCTAACTTTTGTGTGGCTAGCTGGCTGTAGAAGCGCACATGCTGAAGACCATCATATTTACAATTCCTCTCGTCACCGTTAACGTTTTCTCTAACCGTCTACTAACTGGAATTTTCTCCAATACCTGTCACATTCATCCCTTTCCTTGCGATCCCATGGCAAATCCACTCACACGTTACCAAATGACCCCATCACTTTTCCGAAAGCTTCACCTTTCCAAAGTGCTGTTGCTACTTTCTACCCTTGTCTCAAAAAAAAAAAAAAAAAAAAATCTAAAAACATACAGTACTGCGTAAATAGAGAGACAACAACAATTTGTCGGCTGTATGGTGAGTGTGACAGGTGTGTTAAGTGCTTTGAAACATCCTGACCCTCTCAGAACTGACATGCAGATTCACTCGGTTCCTCTCACACAGCCTTTTTGGATAAAAAAAATATAAAGTAATTCATCAAAAAAAAAAAAACGACGAGGACTATATGCAGTCGTCCTCTCAATTTTTTTTTCCAAGTGAAGTTCGCCAACCCAGTGTGTCTGCACTTGTATGTATGTATTAGGTTAGGGTATCTCACATTTAAACATTAACATTGACCCACCTAGGTTCAATCTAGGACTAAATGACCCCTGATTAAGGTTTTTGACAATCAATGAAAACAAATAACTGCAGAGACAGAAGACGAGGGGTTTAAGAAAAAAAAAAAAAAGGAAAAAACAAAAACTATAAAGATGAAAGTAAAGACTCCACTGTCATCAAACTGAACAGAGTAAGTGTTGTTCCCTCTCTGTTGTGTGGCACACTGGCACTACTTGATGACATCAAAGATCTGGTCTGGCACACCCTGATGACACTATGAATAACACATGACACACTTACACTAAAGACATGGAGGGGGGCATTCTCCCAACTCACGCTCTGATTTAGCGAATGAAAAATTTAATGATTTATCCAAAAAATTCTTAATGATCGGGATCAGCTGACATTATATCACTCCTGTGGCCCGGTGTAAAACGCTGGCATGGCAAGAGATGGTCCGGGCAGCCTCAGTAGCAGTGCACAGAGAGTGAAATCACTGTCAAGGAGCTGACTCTGCACTGATTCAATTTGAAATTTACATAATGTGTCAAGTGCAGCCAGCCAAGCAGAGTCATCGGGCATTGCTCCGGTGTGCCACACAGCCACCGATAAACACATAGCACACTTCACAAATCCCTCACCATAAGTCATCTCATGAAAACAACCAAAACGGCACCGATTGCTTGTGTGATATCAAATCCACCTATAAAAATGTGTTATAAACTACATGGACTTAATGTAAGGTGATACCATGTAGGGTAAGTTTACCTCTACAGTACAGTATTCAAGATAGAAAAATAAAAACAGAAAACAAAACTTAAAAACCAATACAAATGAAACATTAATGTGGGCATTCATGTTTTTTTTCTTTGTAGAATCTTTTTATGTTTTTTTTTTCTCCAAATCTCAAGGTTTATTAACAGTGCTGATAGCCTTCACTTGCCAATATTTGACCTTCCCTCAATACTGACTTTCACCTCATGAGGGATGAAGGAAGGTTTGGGCAGGGTCAAAGGAGGCTCCTCTTCTGATTTTTCTACTTTTCGACCTTCAGGGGCAGACCACCTCCGCTTCCTACCACTTGATGGCTTACTGGAGACGGCTTCTGCGCTGCTGGTGACCTGACCTTTAGAAACTGACCCTCTTTCCCCAAACATAAGATCCCCATTTTCCACATTGGTGCCCCGTCCTCTCCCATTACCATTCCCACCACTCCCCCGCTGGCTGATGCCATTCTCTCGCTCGCCGTGCCTGGAACCTGCTCCACTGCAGCTTTGGGGAGCGTCTGAGACAGCTCTGGGGGGCTTTAGGTGCCCGTGGCTGGAGGCTGGGACAGAAGCAGGGGTGGCCAGCTCCAGGGGCTGAGTCTTCTTCAGTGATCCGTTCCTCAGGTTCTTGAGGGTGAGTGAAATACAAACATCACCCACAGAAAGCTTGGTGCAAGGCAGCTCCAGAAGCTGGGTGGTCCGGTCCGGGCAGCATGAAGACCAGCCTTGGCCAAAGACGAAGAAGGGATACTCCACCAAGACCTCCACACTCACCTGGAGGGGAGGGAAGGAGGGAAGGGAGGGAGGACATCAATACAATGAAATACAAAATCTTGTATGTAAGCTTGTCATGTCAGTCTGTGCTTTACATTAAGGGGGCAGCACAACAATTTTACACATCAAGAGCAGTTAACTCTTCCTAGGACTCTTCGGCCATTCTTTTTTTTTTTTTTTTTTTAAATCATTCTCTTTATTTGCTGGAATATAAGAAGATAATATTTACAATTTGTTTTGAGGGCATTTTATGCCCTTACAACAAAGCAGATAGAAAACTGACAGGAAACAAAAGAGAGAAAGACGGAGAATGGAATGCCATAAAAGGTCCCTGGCCAGACTGGAGCAGTGGACATCGCATGGCCAGTGCCCTAAATCCCTGGGCCACGAGGACGCACCCTAAGAAAAGTTTCAAAGGATTTAAAACCCTAGTAAGCACTAGACTTTAGAGAGGAAATGGTGACAAAGGCCCTGACAAAGATTTTAGATGCCCTGGAATATTAAGGGTACAAAAAACCTACAGTGGGCTACGAGTACAACAAATAAATCAATCTTAAAAGTGATTGTGGGGCATCGTGTTGACCTAGTAGTGACCATGTAATCACACTGTCCACACTTTGAGTAGAAACAGGCACCTTTGTTGCACGTCATTCCTTCTCTCCCTTCCTTTCCTGTCATCTCTCTGCCATTTCTACTGTGCTACAGTCCTGTCCAATAAAGGCCAAAATGCCCACAAGGTACAAATAAAGCATAATTCCATAATCCTAATCAATCCTGTATGAGAAGCAATCACAACAGAAAAGTTAAAAACATTACAGAAGCAATCTTTTTTTTTTAACAGTCAATGCTGATTTTGGAATAGTGCCACAGCTTGAGACCTGAAAACCAAAAGTACAGCAAGGTCATTTGGAAGCATTTATAATTCTTGCAGTATTATTTAAGGGTTAAATCTCTTTAATTTTGAAATGTTTCTCAAAAGTGAAAGTCTAGACCAGTGTTTCAATATAACATAATATAATATATGATAATGTAATGTCCAAGAAATATTTAAATAGACACGAACAAACAAGGACAGAGAGATAGCTTATCAAAAACTACAGGGACTTTAGTTTAGTTTAGTTTAAATTTAGATGAATGAAAGAAGGTTTGCGACATACAATTCTTCAAATCAGCAGGACAGTTATGTAATATCTCAAACTCTGATAGTCATACTTAACAGGAGGGCACAGCTGGACATTGTTGGCATAGCAGCAAGTATTTTTTGGTAAATGATTGTCTTAATGGCCAAAAGGACAACGTATTATTTTCATGTATGTTAGAACGAAGAGATGAGAGATAAAAGCAGCTCTGAAACACTGCAGAGAAGGTGGGAATGGAGGAAGTTACTGAGATGGAGATGAAAAGGCGAGTTTAAAAAGGGAGGGTGGGTTGAACAAGAAGAGGAGTGAAGCAGTGAGTGTGAAAGAGGAAAATGTCAAGAACAATACAAGTGTGAGATGCATCAAACATTCTCTCAAAGCAAACGTCAGGCAATATTTTCCCTCCCGTATTATATAATTTTTGACTACTCAGAGTAAGTCTTCTGAGTGTGGACTCAAAGCTGCAACCACCTTTCAGGAAAAAAAAAAAAAACAAGAGTACAAGAGAGGGAGTACAAGAGAGAAGGATAAGTCTTTGAAAGATGGTCAGCTTTTGTGGGGTAAAGTATCAAAGAGCAGCCGGGGGCGGGAGAGATCGTTATAGATGCGCTGTGTGGGTGGACGAGTCACAGCATGGACAGATGAAATAGATTAACTGGCTTTAACGCACACCCTCAAAGACAGTGAGTGCGTGTGTGTGCATGTGTGAATGAGCGCAAGTGCATTTCAAGGAGCTGTAGAAAACCAGAGATAGAAAACAGAAAGATAAATTGTGGCATAGTATTAGATGTCAGGAGAGTACTGAGAGATCAAAGTTATAAAAGAGTGAGAGGTCTATGTGACCTTTCAAACTTTTCAGAATACAAAACATTATTTGGATATAAAGGCCTAATTTTAAATAAGTATGCCTGCTCTTAGCAGTATGGGTTAGGGCTTAAACTTAAGTTACATATCAGAAACTGGCATAAAGAAATGTAATTACTGGGCTCCTGTCAAACAAGGAATGTGTTACACAGTATCTAGCAGTTAAATGTCACGTTCCAATGAATGAATACTTAATAGAGAACCTGATGAGGAGATTCTGACAAGTTACTCTTTGAACTTCTGTAAAGCTCGAATTCAGAACATGTTTGTCACATGACTGTCATACTGTTACATTGAACTTAATTACAGAGGGAATAGCAGAGTCCTTTGAGATTCAAGATAATAGAGTCATTAATATTGGAGCAGCTCAACTCTTGTCATTCAACATTAATAACACCAGCTAAGAATATACATAAAATCGTTCTTAGAGATTTTGCTCAAAGTCATCTTTGGCACTCACAGAGTCAAACTACAACTGGGCTGGTTAGTCGGGCACTGGATTCAACTATAGTTTTTAGAGATGACTCCAAACATAAAACATCACTAAAAGACTTGATAGAGGACCTAATATTTCAACACTTTGGAAAGTAGGTTTATTCACCTCCCTGCTGTTAGTAAAATGAGAAGATTGACACCACTCTCCTGACTGTTTGCGGAAGATGAAGCTACAACTAGTAGCCTATTAGCATAGCTTAGCATTAAGACTAGAGACAGGAGGAAACAGCTATCTAGGCTCTATCCAATGGTAAAATAAATGACCTAATAAACAGAAATTAGCACAATATATGTTGTCTGTTTAATCTGTACACAAACCATTGTATAAAAACAACAAGTTGTGGTTCAACGGGGGAGGTATGTGCAGGGCTATTTCTTGGCCAGGAGCAGTGAATCTTGCCTGTGCAATGAAGTTGCTGGGCAACCGGAGGAGACTTCAGAAAGTCATTGTGCTCAGATTAGCTAATTGGCTGCTAGTTGTAATTTAATATTTAACAGATAGACACAAGAGTGATAACAATTTTTTCAATTAACATTTTGGCACAAAAGTGAATAAGCGCATGTCCTAAAATGTTAAACTGTACCTTTAAATGATAAATTGATGATGAATATTGTTGTTAATTAAGTTTTTCTCAATTGCCAAATCTATTAATCAACTAAATGTTTCAGCACTAGTCATGGTGATGGGTCCTGACAGGAACAACTTTACTAAGTCTGTTATCATGTGTTGTGATCCACATCAAGAACAGGCTTTAATATATGTCTCTCCTTGTTCTCACCTGTGCACGGTGCTCACCGACAGAGAACTGAACCACAGCAAAGTTGGGTGAGGTGTGGCTCCCTTCGATGCGCTCCACCGTGGACGAGTCGATCTTCAGCTCACTGCTGATCTCGGCACTCTGGATGAAGTCCTCTGTCTTCAGGTCCTCCACACGTTTCAGCTCCCCGTCGGCCAGCTGGATGATGGAGCCCTTGATGAAATATGGGGGGAGTGAGGGAGGCACCACCGTATTGGACGGAGGAGGCGGAGCAGAAGGAGCGACCAGCCCCGGCGGCGCGGGAACAATGGGGAGATGAAGCTGGGCTTGGACCACTGCGCCTGAAGCGGCCTGGTGGTACGAGCCACTGGAGGCTTCCAGAGTTTCTCCTTTGGGAGCAGTGGAAGCAATGTACGTGTGTGGGAGTGTGGTAGGAAAAGGTGCGGCTTGGGTAGATGATGTCACGTGGGGGGTTACAGGTTCCAATGTGGTCACTCCACCTCCACTAACAGGGATAATAACTGGTTGGGTACCAGGAATGAGTAAGTGTTGTTGTAGGCTGGTGTGGTAGCTGATTGGCGTATGCTGGCTTCCACTGCCCCCTGCGATGTAACCAATGATAGGTGGCTGAGGGTAGATACTAGTGGAGGGGAGCCCCATTGACAGTGACTCTGTAGCACTGTGGGTGGTTTGGATAACGGTCTGGGGTGACAGTGTGCTGACAGCAGCTTTCAGACTGTCTACACTTAATGGGGGTGGAAACGTGAACGAGGAGGTGGTGTTGGAGGAGGAGGGTGTGCGGTTGACAGGCTTGCCCAGGACGATGCCACCTTTTTCGAGGTGTGTGGGGGCAGAGGTTGTCAGCTTCTCAGGGCTAGCTCTGGGTGGTACCAGCTGGTGGTCCCCATGGCTGTTAGGCATTAGCATGATAGAGGTTCTCAGCCCTGAGGGATCATGAGTAGAGTAGTCTGATGGCAGAACCAGCTGGCGGGCCTCATAGGAGGAAAAGGAAGAAGTGGCATCCCGTGATTTGCTCCCTGACTTGGAGAGGCTGGACTCAGGGGATGCTCCATACCGTCGGCCCCTTTCCAACTCTCCATTGTGGAGCTCTCTGGATCTGATGCCAAGTTCCTCTTTCCTGGTAGGTCCGTCTGTATACTGCACAACAACCTGGGGCATTCCATGTCCCAAAGTATGGTGGGGGTGCAGTGACTGGGGAGGAAGGTGAATACCTCCTTGGTGATGAGGCGATGGAACAGTCCGTGGGGAAGTTGACATCTGAACATGATGAGGGGCAGGGTCTGTAGGAGGCGGAGGCATGGAAGTCCGCCCTGCTGATGCTCGCTGCTGGTCATGTTTGGAGGCCTGCGAAGGAGCAGAGGCTGTCTCTGTGTGTGAGGATCTCTGTGCGGCCAAGGAGGAGGAAGAGGATGAGAGGGGGGGAGGTGGAGGAGGAGGTGGAAGCAGTTGAGGGGAGATGTAGCCTGTGTATGGGGCAGTGTAGGGTGAGGCTATAAACTGTAGATTGGGGGGCAGCTGGGTGTAATGGACAGTTCCTCCAACTGTGGACTGTGACAAGGGGGATGTATAAACTGTAGGAAGAGATGAGACTAGTCTCAGTGAGGAAGAGGAGGATGAAGAGTCTGAGGTGGAGGAGAGGGATTTATACTGGGGTCCATCAAACTGACTGGAGCTACGGTGCCCACCCACACTGCTCTCATTCCCACCAGCCACACTGGCAAGCCAGGTCATGTTCTCTGTGCGCTGGCTGTCACTGGCAGGTGGCATGGTAATTGAACGATTTTCAGATGGTAATGTGCTTGAGGGGATCTCCCTCTTCTTTGGGGGAAGACATTCATTACTGCGTTCCTGGTTGGACTTCATGATTTCACCTCACGTCCCTCAACTGTACTTGTGTTATCTTTCCTCAAATTTTGGACTTCTCTGGTTTTTTCTTTCCTTTTTGCTCCCCCTCTCTCTGACTTTCTATTTCACTCTCCTTTCCTCTTTTCCTCACATTTGATGTTCTGTCCTTTATTTCACTTTAATTAGCTATAAATTAACCTTCCTAATCTTGTCTCTCTTTCTCTCTCTATCCAGTTCACCCAAGGCCGTTGATTATCAGGTCTCTTCTTGATAAAGAAAATCCAGGCCCTAAGGAACAGGTGTGGAAGGATTAAAGATTGGAGATGAAGATATGGAGAGGTGGTTGGAGGGAAGGGGTAGGGTGGTGTGTTCGGTCCAGGGGTCTTTAGCGTCTGAAGGGTGAGCTCAGTGTGGTAGGGGAGAGTGTCACGACGTCACACCTGCTGCTGCCGCCGAGGACGACGGGGGGCCGAGTGCGTCGCACTTCATGCGGAATCATTTCCCTGCAAACCCAAGCCTCCCCACACGCAGCACAAACCTGTGGAAGAGAAAGACGGGCAGACTGAAAAAGTGCGGGTCTCAAACTGAGCAATGGGTAAATACTACAAATTTGAATTTGTTTTCACCCAGAAAGCAACCATAATGACAAGCCAATCTTCAGAGTTTCTACCTTCAAACATTGTAAGTGCAACAGCTAACAGCTCATTTCAATGGTAATGAAGAAGCTGACACACTGCAAGTTACTCAATGCACTGCATCACACAGTAAGTAGCCTTTCCCTGGTCTAGGGTGCAGTGCCACAAAGGAACACTGCTTTTATACACTGTACTGTCTTCACACCGACCCTGAAGGGAAAAAAAAAGAAATTAAAATTCAAGGGCTGGGAGATGGAGAACAACACATGGATCTAGAAAAAACAGGACATAAAAAATAAAATAAAAAACACGGCACAGAAGAACACCATGTGTCTGCAAAATAATGCTCCGCACCAAAAGATTCAGGAGTATAATGAAAGGGGTTTAAGAAGAGAAAATGAGAAACTATTGAGTTAAACATTTACTGCCATAAAGGTCGACAAACAGGCCATGAGGCAATAAAATGATGCCCTGCATCACGAACTCAGGAGCTCCACAAACAGCTCCAAAACTAAAACAGGGCCATCGACTAACACAATATGCTCTACAACAAGATATTAAGGAAGGTAAAAAACCCTCTTTGGGAGCTTACAGGGTTTGAAAGGAACTAGAATGACCTGTAGGATGGCAAAGGGGCCATTAGCCCACGTAAGAATGCCTGCAACTAGAAACTCGGGAGGTCAACTAGTAACTCAACACTAAGACTTGTTAAATAAAAATGTGCATTAAGTTTATATAAAATAAGCCTTGCAGACAAATAATACAATCAAATATTAATAAACTGTGGCCAAACAGTAGGCAATTTTTAAAACTACATTCAATAATTTATATGTGGGGCACTGCTATGTAGCAAATATGCTAATGTAGAAGAAGTGAAAAAAAGTTTTCCACAAAGTCCAAAAAATTCTAAAGTTGTCTACAAGGCAAACATGTCTTGTGCTTCTACAGTGTGTAGTAAAAGCTGCTGTTGTAGTGCCACCAGGCAGCTAGCTGAGTGGGTTTTGTTGCCTCGACAGTAAATGAGTGCATGTTTGGCTGCTATAGGTTTTGTAGGTCCAGATTCTTTTAGATCAGAGGAAGAAATGAGGCAGAATAAAAATGATGATAATCAAAGCAGTTCTGATGGAACTGATGAATCTTAGACCCCTTATAATAAACACGTGAACAACTCCAAGAAGTTTCCAGCACCTGCAGTACTTCAACTAACAGACCTGTGATATACTCAGCAAAGTATGTGGGAGTGTGCACCATGTGTGTGCACATGGATGTGTGTGCGCCATCTGTTAGTGAGGACCCCCTGCTGCAAAAGATGGAAAGCTTAGTGTGAATATCATAAATAATGTATAGGCATTTCAAGCACATGCACCCACCCACACACATACACAACCAAGCACACACCCTCAACACTGACACCCGGATATATTCAATTATGCTAGCATGTGTTCTTTTCCTGACACACAGCACAAGTTCTCTCTCTGTCTCACTCACACACACACACACACACACACACACACACACACACACACACACACACACACACACACACACACACACACACACACACACACACACAAATTACAACTAGTGCACAAAAGCACATAAAGAGACACATGTATTTGTCCAACTTAAAGACTCCTTATATTTGCACTCTTCAAAGGGGGCCAAGTAGCATATGACTAACACACTTGGACATGTACAACTAGAGTTTTGTCAATTTATTTCCTCAGGTAAGGATTTGCAAAGTCAATGAGTTACATTGTCAGAGGGTGAGTGAGTTTATTGCAACCATGAAATGTGCACAATTACACTTACAGAAACATATGAGCATTACTGTGGTAAGAAAGTAAATAAAATGATAACCTAAGTGACTGCCAAAACCATGGGAAAGTATGAATATTTTGCATCTATTAAATGAATACATTAATCAACAAATAAATGATAATTTGAAAAAATAAAAAGGTCTAGAGTTTATTTTCACTCTCAAAAAAATTATATAGACTGAGAATCTGAAGACGCGGAGCAGCATGATATAAAAGCGGATCGCAGACATTTATGCAGCTGGTTCGGTAACATTACTGAATATTAGACTTCAAATGCTGCTAACTCTGCTCACATTAAACCCAATTACACAACCTCTTGTATTGGTGATGTGTCCAACTATCTGATCTCTGTAGCTGCCAAGCCACAAAAGATCGAATCTTTCAGCCAGAATGACTGGGTCAACACCTCCCAGGTTTCCTAAGGCTTATTTGCTAATTCCTGCAGAGTGTTACCAACACCCACTGTGTGTGTGTGTGTGTGTGTGTGTGTCTGTGTGTGAGAGAGAGAGTGTGTGTGGTCTGTAGGATGAGGACATCTTGCATCTCAAGCAGATTCCTGTGATTTAAGAAGCGTCGCATTGCTACTACAACAAAACTACAGACACAGGCATAGGAGTAGACACATGCAAATTCACATGCACATATGGTGAGTGTGAGAGGTACTGTGGTTCTGTCAGATTTTAACACTGAAATGTACTCTTCTCTGCTATTCCCTCCTTTTTCTCCTCTCTGTAATTCTACCTCCACTCAACTCCTCTCCTGCCTCAGCCTGCCCACCTCTCCTTCCTCATAACTCCATTCTCAATTATCATTCTTCCATCTAATGGTTTTATCTTCTTAATCCTCTGTCGCTCAGTGTCTTTGCTTCTTCTCTCTTGGCATCCTTTCACATTCTTCTTCTGCTCGTGTCTCTACTGTACTGTACCCCGCCTCATTCACTTTTCAGGCTTCGTCACAAAACACAGTTGGTAGAGATAAAAAAAATAAGAAAAACTATTCTGTTTGTATTCACCAACCTCTTCACCAAATTAAAACTTTGAGATAACAGTAATATTGTGTGTCTGAGAGCTCTTGGATCAGAGCCACTTCATATCAGCTGCCACATCAAACACTGACAGAGTCTGTACATCCAGCCACAGATCTGTTCATGATGCCATCTATGCGCGCTTTTATCTTCAGAGCGACGCACGTAGTTTCTGACAGTTCACTCTGAGAAAAAGTTTCTGAAAATTGCAAGAGAAATATTGTTTACGTTGTGTAATGGGATATATTGTACTGCTGTTACATTCCGTATGTTTAGTAAGTGTGGCATGGCACTACAACTATTAAACAACCGCCACCACAAAAGTGGTTTGTCATCTTGCATTACCGCGGAAATAGAAATTATACAACATGTATATATAGGAACTTAACTAATAGGGGTGAGACACACACACATCATTCCTGGGGAAAAAAAACTTTCGCAACTTGGGTCCCTTCTCTTCTACTTTATCCTGCAGTATTTGTGAGAGACTGAAACAAAGGTAAAGAAAGAAACGTCAAAAGAAAAAGACTCACTGTAAACTCCGTTCCAGTGTGTAGGGTGGGAAATCTTAAATGACAAAAGAAGAAAACAGGACAAACAACAGCAAAGGGATTTGAGGGAGGGATGAAGACTGGTAGGAAGATGATGAAGATGGGAGAACGGGGGTGTGAGAGGGAGGAAAGGTTTGAGATGTATGAGGGAGAAGGAGATGCAGGCTCAATTGACCTACATTGCAAAAAGAGAGAGTACTGCTTCACTGAAACTGACGCTCAAACACAGATTCACTGAAAAGCTATGTCACCTGAATCTTGCTGAGTTTGCAGCATCTGTGTGTGTGTGTGTGTGTGTGTGTGTGTGTGTGTGTGTGTGCGTGTGTGCGTGTGTGAGAGAGTGTATGAGGATATCAGATGACCTATAACCCAGGCCGTCGGTCCCCCCTGTGCTTTATTCTCTCACACACACACACACACACACTCACAAACACAATGATCCATCTTACCAAAGCGTGTTCTCTCCGGGACACTAGTGACATATTGAAAAAACACAGTGTGTGTGTTTGTGAGTCAGTAACCTGAATCGTTCACTCGTGCACTATACTATTGTCCTTCTATGGTCAAAGCAGTGGAGGTGTGTATAGGTCACCCTCTCTCTCCTTCACACTGAAACAGACAGAGAGACAGACAGACAGACACACACACAAGAGTATAATTCTTTTTCTTTATTTGGCCCATATAAAATCCGGTCCAGTAAACACTGCAGTTGAATGTGGTACCAGAAACCATAAAAAAACCCAAAACATTGGTCTGTAATGGATGAATTGTGCTCATACTGTATGATGTTTTTGATTAAAACCCTGCAGGGAGACAGAATTAAACTAAACTTTCATTTCGTCAATTATGTATAAATTTGGGAAGTTTACAATTATATGTTACAGTTATACATACACCATACTCTCTGATGTGTTTAACTTAGATGCCAATCTATAATTTATAAATCCTTCATCTTTATTCAAGCAGTGCTGAAGTGCTTTGTGGTTATGGTGCCATCTGTATAACCAATACTGTGCCTTTGGTCATTTACAACAATTACAAAATGTTTACAAGATCCAACAAACACTCAAACAACAAACATTCGGCTTCAGAGTCCTAAAGCAGCAACTGATATCCTTCCTCACTTTCCCCAAACAGCCAATATATTAAATGCAAAAAAGTCCAAAAGATACTTTGGGGTGAAAAGTTACAAGTTTGTCTTCACTAAATGTGTGCATTGCTCTTCAGCTTAGTCTAGTGTCATATATATAGTACATACATTTAAAAATGTATTGTTAGGGCCCTAGAGGCTTCTACGCAGGAACATTATGAGTTATTATCATGTGACATTCATGGTTCTGACTGAATCACATTCAAACTATGCAAAAATATTTGCAACAGTGATGTTATTCTCCATTTAATAAATGCAGCGTTAAACTCTGGTTTTGTCATTGTAGATTTTGTTGATGCTATCAACTCTGATGGATTCACCTTTAGTTGTTAGCAGCAACAGCAGGATCTGTAATTATATTCAGGTATCTCCGTTCCATAAACAAAATCCATTTAAACTCCCCTTAAACAAACAACTGAAATGCTACATTGAATGAAGGTTATTGTTAACCTTCATTCCACGTAGCATTTCAGTTTAGGATGTTAAGAGGAGCCAATGCATTGGATCTCTGTCAAAAAGTAAGTCGGGGTTCAGTAGTGACAATAATAGTGAACGGGAGTGGTACCTGGGTTTTTTGGGGAAAAAAAAAACCCACACAATTTTTTTTGCGAATCAACAAACCAACAAATCATTAAGTTGTCTGCAAAAACATTTACATACTGTAAGTGCTGTAGCAGTATAAAGCTGTGTGCATGGGCTACATATGTCTGTTCCATTTGAGTTTTTGTGTGTGCGTGATTGCCCAGTCATAATCATAATCATGATCAAAGGGATAAGTTCAACGTGATTTGTTATCTCCCTGCTAAATATAGTCCAACTGGAAAATACAATTTTGCTGCAGGCTTATACTTCTCGGTCTCTCTCTACTTTTCTATTTCTTTCCTGTCTCTCAGTAGCTTTTTGTCTACGTGGTTTTTCATTAGTGTGGGTGTGTGTTTGCACGTGTGTGTTTGCATATGTGTGTGCATGTGTGTGCACATTACAGGGACCCCTGCCAGACTGGGAACTCTGACAAGACTGCCACTTTATTCACTATCA